>NW_027185694.1:5313434-5314633 GCF_028583685.1 Petaurus breviceps papuanus | reverse complement strand
AGGAAGGAAGGAAGGAAGGAAGGAAGGAAGGAAGGAAGGAAGGAAGGGAGGGAGGGAGGGAGGGAGGGAAGGAGGGAAGAAAGAAAGGAAGGCAGGAAGGAAGGAAGGAGGGAAGTAAGGGGGAGGGAGGGAAGGAGGGAAGAAAGAAAGGAAGGCAGGAAGGAAAGAAGGCAGGAAGGAAAGAAGGAAGGAGGGAAGGAAGGAGGGAGGGAAGGAGGAGGGAGGGAAGGAGGGAAGAAAGAAAGGAAGGCAGGAAGGAAAGAAGGCAGGAAGGAAGGAGGAAGGGAAGGAGGGAGGAAAGGTGGAGGGAGGGAAGGACAGAAGAAAGGGAAGAAGGCAGGCTGGAAAGAAGGAAGAAAGGAAGGAAGGAAGGAAGGAAAGAAGGAAGGAAGGAAGGAAGGAAGGAAGGAAGGAAGGAAGGAAGGAAGGAAGGAAGGAAGGAAGGAAGGAAGGAAGGAAGGAAGGAAGAAAGGAAGGAAGGAATGGATGGATGCATTTAAATGCCCTCTATGTGCCAGGCCCCATGCTAAGTGCTTTTTACAAATATTATTTCATTTGATCCTCACAACAATCCTGAGAAGTAAATGCTTTAATTATCCCCATTTTACAGTTGAGGGACCTGTGCAGAGGCTGTGACTTGCCCAAGGTCATACAGCTAGAAATGTCTAAAGCCAGTTTGAACTTGTCTTCCTAACTCAGACTCAGTTTTCTATCCACTTGGTTTGGCAAGAGTCACACTGCCAGTGACTATCTGAGGCAGAATTTGAATCCAGATCTTCTTGAAACTGGAGCAATATGAATAGCACTGGACTGAGATCAGGAGACCTGGATTCTAATCCTAGCTTCACTATTAACCAGCTACGAGATCTTGAATAAGTCAGTTCACCTTTTTGTGCCTCAGTTTCTCCATCTATAAAATTAAAGACTTTAGCTAGAACAGGAATTTTCAACTTTTTTGTGTGGCTTGGACTCCTTTGATAGTCTGATGAAACCTATGTACTCTTTCTTACAATAATGAGTGGTTTTTTTTTAATGCATAAGAAAAATTTGGCAGTGTATAGTGTGCCAGATCTGGTGTCAATAAGACTCATCTTCCTGAGTCCAAATCTGGCCTCAGATACTTACTAGCTGTGTGACCCTAAGCAAGTCAATCAATCTTGTTTGCCTCAGATTCCTCATTTTTAAAATGAACTTCTCGG
>NW_027185694.1:5089705-5313034 GCF_028583685.1 Petaurus breviceps papuanus | reverse complement strand
CCCCCCAACCTAGAAGATGGATGAGAGCCCTCTCAGCTCTAAAATTTCCATGACTCAAAGTAGAGTTTAATCATCTCTTCTTAACATAATTCCATATAACTATCTGTCTGGTTTTTCCCAACTCCCATCCTAACACCACTCCTTCCCATTATCTCCCAAGTGCATTTCAGCTCAGGAAGCTGATCCAAAGTACAGAGCACAGCTGAAGTCCAGAAATGTGACTGTGTTAAATAAAATTAAGCTGACAGAATCAGACCACTGGGTTTTGGTCACTCAGATTCTGGATGGTTTGAAACGATAATGTGCCAAACCTCCTTGGGTAGTCAGTGAACCACACTACCCACCATCTCCCTGAACACTCCAGGCAATTACCCATCTGGCTTTTTTTCTGGCTTTCCCAGCTTGATTTGAATGAGGTTGCTCAGCTGAAAGTGAACTGTGTGTGTCCAACCTGAAACAGAGTCTCCTGTGGTCTTTGTGTCATGTGACTGCTTGCATCCTGAGCCACTGACTCTAGATTCAAGCCAAGTGATGGCCACCAACTGGCAGCAGACTGATGGGGGCAGTTCCAAGGAGTAGGGAAAAACTGGACAAAATACATGGACCTTAGTCCCAACTCTGGCACAAGGGAGCTATGCTACTTTGGGCAAGTAACTTAACTGCTCCAAGCCTCAGTTTCCTTCTCTCTAAAATGAGGGGAGTTGGATCCCTAAGGTCTCTTCTGGCTATAACATACTGGAGTTCTGAGATGACAAGTATACTCTGAAGGCATATTCAGATACATGTGTTCAAACAATACTGGGGATGGGATGAACAGAAGCAATATTATGTCTGTTTATGATTTCCACATTTGCATAAACTTCATAATTACAAATTTACCATCATGATAACCCTTGACATGGGCAAGTGACAAACATTAATTACATCTGCTTTTCAAGGGAAAGAAGGAAGGCACAGAATGATTAAGTGATTCGCCAACTGTCTACCAAAAGCAATGGTGGGGCTGAGACTAGAAATCCATCTAGGTTTTGAACTCTTAAGTTTACGTTAACACATTGGAGCATACTGCCAAGCTCCAGACATTTTCATGGTTTCAGTCAGTTCAACATGCATTTATTGAGCACCTACTGTGTGTCAAGCATTGTGTTAAGAACTAAAGATGCCAAAAAAGGCAAGACAGTCCCTGCTCTCAAGGAATTCACAACAGACAGACAACTATAGACAGTTCTCATTTTACATAAATTCATATTATGTAAATTCTACTTTATGTAAAGAATTCTGAAGGAAATCTGCATTTAAAAAAAAGCCCATGTTAACTTGACCATACAGTACTGTTTTCTCTCTGCTCCTGCTTTTCATCTAGGGGCTTAGAGGCCTCCCACTCTCCCCCCCCCAAAAAAAAAACAACTTAAAAAGAGCCAAAAAACTAAAGGAAAAAACCCTCCAAGTGAAAGCAGAACAATGGATACTCAGAGAGACCACCACCATGGCCCAGAGGCTTGGCATGCAACCTCTACTGCCAAGAGAGCTCTCTGCCTCAGTTTATCCAGCCCTCCATATAGACAGACCTGCATATGTTTTCCCTTGTACTGTCTGTCCCTGCTCCACATGGGGTACTTGAGTGTCTTTCCCTGGCCCTGTGTGTTGCCCATGTTGCATGTCAGCTCCTGATTGTGTCTGTGTTCAGCTGTTCCCTGCCTCTTTCCCTTCTTCCTCTGTTTGGCCAGGCCCCCACATGGCTGGCCTCTGATCCCTTGTGTTCCTTCTCCTGCCTTTGCTTCTCTGTCCCTAGCCCCCAATTTGTCCATGAACTCTGTTTCGTCCCTCTCCCTCCACAAGTGCATGGCCCTCTTCCTGCTTCTCCCTTGCCCCTTACCCATGTCCAAGAAAATTCATATTAAGTAAAATAGAATTATTTCACTTACATAAAGCAAGAACAGGCTACATACAGGACGAATTAGAAATTTCAACAGAGAGAATGGACTACAATTAAGGAGGAAAGGCTTCCTGTGGAAGATGGAATTTTATATAGGTCTTAAAAGAAGGCAGGGTAGCCAAGAGACTGGGACAGATAGGGAACAAAGTGCAGCCAGTGAAAACAGCACACAGTAGGTGCTTAATAAATGCTTGTTAATTGTGTCCTGTGAGACTCAGCATGGAAACCAGTGTCACTGGATCAAAAAGTACAAGGTAGAGGAGGAAGTTGCAAGAATCATAGGGAGAGCCCAAGAAGGGGAGGGATTTGAACACCAAACAGGGTTTTCTATTTGATCCTGGAGGTAACAAGGAATGTCTTACATGTTGTCCAGTTCTTCCACTAATACGGCAGTTCTTGAGAAGCAGGCAGTCTGTGTTTACTGAGACCAACAGCCCTTGCATTCATATCTTAAATCACAGTGCCATACTCATCAGGATTGTGAAATGGTTGCTGAAGGTCTGACAGTGCCCCATAAATAGTATGACAGATAACCTGCCCACTGTCAATATAAACCTGGTTTCTGGGCACCAGAAGGAAGTCCTAAGGCACTCAGAGGCAGATTTATTGGCAGGACATTGATACTTACCACAGACAGCAGGGGCAATGGAAAGTGGCAATGGGGGCAGTGAGGGCCAGAGGCAAACAGTGATAGTCAGTGAGGGAAAGAGGGTGGTGACCTTGGGGGAGCAGTCCAGTGGAGCTGTAGGTAATGCTTATAGGGAAGGACTGAGTTCTCTTGGCCTCCACCAGGAATAGAGATCACAATATGATCCTGGAGGCAGGTATGAGTTCTGGATTGCATTAAGGCTTTACTATGGGTCAAGATCAAGTCTTATCAAAGGTAACAGGCTGAGGTGTGAGATCCCAGTTGCTGGTCCCTGGATTTGTTGAGCCAGGCCTTTCCTCAGGGGGTCCTGAGGGTAGGGGCACTCTTTTGTACCTGTTTTCTGAACAGATGCCCAGACACCCAGGTCGGGTGTCTTCACCTTGCTGGTCACCAGGGAGGTTTATCACAGCCTCGCAGAAGAACATAGCAGGGAGTGCCCCACTGGTTAGAGGACCAAGCAGAATGTGGACTGAGTAAAAATAGAATTAGAGGAGGTTCTGGGTGGGGGGCGTATGAAGTCTTTGTGGGTATCATCATTCACAGAAAACTAATATCCAAGTACTACACACACTACAAGGAACCACAGGAGTTTACCATATAGGGATCCTAATCTTCGAAAGATTAATTTAATCAAGTGTTCCTGAATGAAGATAGAGAGAATCATGCAACAGTTCTGGCTAGATCCACCACAAATTTATGTTATACAACCTCAACTGGGACCTCTTTGTTGCTCAGTAATTCTTCCACTCTTTCCTTATCAACTCACCATCCCATACTCTACAGCAACATTTCCAAATCTTTTCATTCATCTTCAGCCCTCCTATGGTTTCCCCTCCCCCCATCCCCTCAATTTACAATCTTGCCTCATATTTTCAGAGGGAAAAAAAAATGAGGCCATTCGTTGTGAGCTTCCTCTTCTCTCTTCCTCATCTCATTTCACTCAGATGCTTTCTGCTACTAACTATCTCCATCTTCAGCTTATCTCATGATGAAATGTCCTTACTCCTTATCAAGTTAATGTCTTCAAGTGAAGGCATTCCATTCTGTCTCCTCCAACAGACTGTCCTCTGCCAAGCCCACTCTATCACTTATCTTCCATCTCTCCTTGTCTACTGGCTCCTTCCTTACTCCATACCCACGTCTCTTGTACCATAAAAAACCTTCACTCGATACTTCAATTCTGACCATTATCCTCTCTCTATTCTACTTTTCACTACCAAAAGGAGTTCCCTCTTGTTAAATGGATGCCTCCTCTTACTCACTTCTTAATTCATTACAATCAGAATTCTGACATCATCATTCTTCACAAACTATTCTCTCTAAAGTTACTCATGAACTTTGACTGCCAAATTCAACCCTTTTCTCAATCCTCCATGTTCTTTCTTCAGTATCTGACACAGTTGATTACTCTCTTCTCTCTAGGTTCTGAAACACTGCTTTCTCCTGGTTTTCCTCCTACATCTCTTCCCAGACACCTTTGTGGGATCTTCATGCAAATCATTCCCCAGGTCCTCTTCTCTTCTCTTAGTATACTCCTTCATTTGATGATCTCAACAACTCCCATCAATTTAATTGTCACCTTTATACTGATGATTCTCAGATCTACCTATCTTGCCCTAACCTCAGCCGACCTCTAATCGCACATTTCTAACTTACCTTTCAAACAAACTCACTGTCCATTAGACATTTTAACCTCAACATGTCCAAAACAGAACTTGCATTTTTCCCCCTTCCCCTGCTTCTAAGTTCTCTATTATTGTAGAGGGCAACACTACCCTCCCCAGTCCTTCAGGCTAACAACCTGGGTGTCATACTTGACTACTCTCTATCCGTCACTCTCCATATTAAATTGATTGCCAAGGCCTATCAATTTCATTTTTCCAATTCTTGAATATGCCCCCTTCTCTCCTCTGATACCACCACCAGTCTAGAGCAAACCCTCATCACCTCACAGTTGCACCACTGCAAGAACCAGCTGTTGGTTCTACCTACCTCAAGTCTCCTCTACTCCAATCCATTTTCCATTCAGTCCCTAAAGTGATTTCCCTAAAGTGCACATCCAACCAGTCACCATCCCCCCACTTAATAAACTCCAGTGCTTCTCTCTCATCTCCAGGATCAAATATAGAATCATGTTTGACATTTAAACCCTTTCCTAATCTAGCCTCCCCAACTTTTCCAGGCTTCTTATACCTTACTCTACACCATATAATCTTCTATCCAGTGACACTAAGCTCTCACTTTCTCCATGAACAAGACATTCTATCTCTAACTCTGGACATCCCTCTAGCTGCCTGCCATGCCTGAAATGATCTTCCTCATCTCCACTTACTGATTTCTGTGGCTTCCTTCAATTCCCAACAAATAGCCCATCTTCCATAGGAAGCCTTTCTCAGTTCCCCACTCCCCTTATTTCTAGTGCCTTCCCTCTGTTAATTACTTCTTATTTATCCTTGCTTTGTATATATTTGTTAGCACATTGTCCTCCCAATTAGATTGTAAACTTCTTGGGAGCAGAGACTCTCTTTTACCTCTTTCTGTATTCCTATTGTATTTTAAATTGAATATTATGTTTATTTTTACTTTACATCATTCATTTTCACAAGATGCTGCTACAAACTTTCTCCCTGTCTTTCCCCTACCCACCACCCCAAACAGTGACCTCACTGTATACCCCCTCCCCCAATCTGCTCTTTCCTATATCCTCACCCATCCTCTTTCCAACTTTCCAGTAGGGCAAGATGGATCTCTATACCCCAGTGCCTGTATATCTTATTTCCCAGTTGCATATATATATATTTACATTTCATTTAAAACTTTGAATTCCAGATGCTTTCCCTTCCTCCCTTATCACTCACCCTTACTGGGAAGATAGGCAATTCAATATAGGTTGTACATGTGTAGCTATGCAAAACATTTCCATCGTGGATATATTGTGAAAGAATGATGATATTTCCCTCCATCCTATCCCACTCCCATTTATTCTATTCTCTACTTTGCTACTGTCCCTTTTCAAAAGTGGGTGCTTCCAACTTCCCTCCCCTCTAACATGCCCTCCCTTCCATCATGCCCCTCTCATCCTCTTCCTCCCTACTCTCCTGTAGGGTGAGATACCCTATTTAGTATGTATGTCATTCCCTCCCTAAGCCAAATTCAATGAGAGTAAGATTGACCCATTCCTTTTTGCCTTCCTGTTCTTCCCCTCCATTGTAACAGTTTTCCCTTGCCTCTTTTATATGAGATAGTTTACCCCATTCTGTCTCTCCCCATCTCCTCTCATTATATTCCTCTCCCACCTCTCAGTTTCACCTTTTAAGTATCATCCCTTCCAATTGTTGCTGTGCCCTCTGTTTATGTATAACTGTACACATATATACACACACTCACATGTGTTTTCATATGTCCATATACCCTCCTATATAGACATATATGTATGTATAAACTATATATATATATATATTCCCTTCAACTTTTCTCATACTGAAAAAAGTTTCATAAATTATGATTATCATTTTTCCATGTAGGAATGTAAATAGTTCAACTTTGATAAGTTCCTTATGATTTATTTTCCCCATTTACCTTCTCATGCTTCTCTTGCTTCTTGTATCTGAATGTCAAATTTTCTATTCACCTCTGGTTTTTTCATCAAGAATGCTTGAAAGTTCTCTATTTCATTGAATGACCATATTTTCCCCTGAAACTTGATACTCAGTTTTGCTTGTTAAGTGATTCTTGGTTTTAATCCCAGCTCCTTTGACCTCCAGATTATCATAATCCAAGCCCTTCAATCCCTCAATGTAGAAGCTGCAATATCCTGTGTTATCCTGATGGTGTTTCCACAATATTCAAATTGTTTCTTCTTGGCTGCTTGTAATATTTTCTCCTTGATCTGGGAACTCTGGAACCTGGCTATAATATTCCTAGGAGTTTTCTTTTTGGGATGTTTTTCAAAAGGTGATCAGTGGATTCTTTCAGCCTCTATTTTGCCCTCTGGTTCTAAAACATCAGGGTAATTTTCCTTGAGAATTTCTTGAAAGATGATTTCTAGGTTTATTTTTTTATCATGGCTTTCAGGTAGTCCAAGAATTTTTAAATTATCTCTCCTGGATCTATTTTCCAGGTCAGTGGTTTTTCCTATGAGATATTTCATATTGCCTTCTATTTTTTTCATTTGTTTGGATCTGTTTAATAGTATCTTGATTTCTCATAAAGTCACTAGCTCCCATTTGTTCCAATCCAATTCTGAAGGAATGATTCTCTTTTTTTCCATCTGGCAAATTTGGCTTTTTAAGGCATTCTTCTCCTCATTGGCTTTTTGAGCCTCGTTTGCCATTTGAGTTAGTCTATTTTTTAGGGTCTTATTTTCTCTGTTCAGGCTGTTGACTCTCTTTTCATGATTTTCTTTCATCATTCTCATTTACCTTCCCAATTTTTCCTCCACTTCTCTTATTTGGTTTTCAAGATCCTTCTTAAGCTCCTCCATGGCCTGTAACCAATTCATTTTTTTCTTGGAAGTTTTTGGTGCAGGAGTTCTGACTTCATTGTCTTCCTGCCATTCCATGCTTTTATCCTTTTTGTCCCCAAAAAGGGAATCCAAAGTCGGATTGCTGTGCTTTCTTTGCTTCCTTTGCTTGCTCATGTTGCCACTCAATTACTTGACTTGTGAACTTTTTGTCACGGTAGAACTTTGCTTCCAGAGAAGAGAGCTTTGTCCCAAATTGCTGGGGTTTTCTCAGTTGCTGTAGCTATTAGTTGGGTGCCCTCCTGAAGCCTCCACATGCTCTGGCACCTGGTCACTGACCCTACAACCTCCACCTTAGATAGCAATTCAGATCCAAGCAGGTTAAAGCAAGAGTGATTACCCCTCAGACTGGTTGCTTGGACCCCTACAATCTGCAGACCAGGAGCTCTGAAGCAGCCACACAGCAGCGGCTGCCATGGCTCAGTCACTTCTCTCTCCAGGGGCAGAGGCTGGACCGCATTCCCCATTCCCAAAGCCTACACTGACCTATCACTTTGTCTTTGGTATTTATGAGTTGATAATTCTGGAAACCGCCACAGTTGCTGGTGATCCACTCTCCCTAAGTCCCTTTGGCCTAGGCTTGGCGTCCCTGAGGCTAAAACTGCAGGCTCAGGTGGGGCTGGGCTTGGTTCCCAGCCTGCTGCAATGAACCCTTCCTCTCTTCCTGCTGGGCTGTCTTCAGTGGGAGATTTGTTTTTCTGTCACTTTGAGAGTTCTGTAGCCCTAAAGATTGTTTATAGTCATTTTTATAGGTATTTGAGGTGGTTATAGGGGGAGCACAGGGAGTTTTCCTGCTTCTATGCCACCATCTTGTCTCCCCCTCTATTCCCATTGTTTAGCATAGTATTTGGCATATACTCAGTGCTTAATAAATGTTCGTTGACTGACTAATTGACAGTTTTGGTCTAAAAACAAAGAGCACTCTATGGATATATTCTCCCCCTTTTTATCATTAAGATTTTTTTTCTTCTTTTGGAAGGGGGTAAGGCAGGGTAATTGGGATTAAATGACTTGCCCAAGGCCATATGGCTAGTAAGTGTTAAGTGTGGATTTTAACTCAGGTCCTCATGACTCCAGGGTCAGTGCTCTATTCACTGTGCCACTTAGCCACCCTATCATTAAGATTATTTAACTCAATTAGATAAGAACCTTTAGGTACCTACTGTGTACCAGGAATGCTACTAGACACTGGTGATAGACAAAAAAGAAAACAAACTCTGCTCTACAGGAGTTCATATTCTACTTGGGAAATGGTGGAAAGGAAAAGGGAAGGGAATATAAATACATAGGTAGAAATAAAACATACACAAAGTAAATTCAAAGATTTTAGGAGGAATTTTAAGTATTAGCAGGGTAGGAAAAAGCCTTATGTAAGAGACAGCATTGGAACTGGAGTTGGGTATACTAAGATATAAAATCAAGAAAGGAAAACATTCTGGGCACAGGAGGCAGCCTGTGCCAAGGCACTTAGGATAGAGATTTAGGGGTACATCAAGGCAATAGTAAATAGGCCAGTTTTTCAGGAACACATACTAAAGTACAAGAGGTTTGGGGCAGCTAGGTGGCACAGTGAGTAAAGCACTGGCCCCGGAGTCGGGAGGACCCGAGTTCCGTTCCAGCCTCAGACACTTAACACACACAAAAAAAGTAGCTGTGTAACCTTGAGCAAGTTACTTAACTCCAACTGCCCTGCAAAAAAGGCAAAAAATAAAATAAAATAAAAATAAAGTACAAGAGGTTTAATGATGAAGACTATGGAAATATAGGTGGGAACCAGAGCATGAAGGATTTGAAATACATATACATATATACATACATATGTGTGTGCATGTATATGTATATTTATGTGTGCATATACATACTGTCTATATGTGTGCATACACATATATATATGTGTGTTTATATATGTATATCTTAGAAGCATTTAGGAGCTTCTGAAGATTCTTCAGCAGGACAGTGACAGGGTCATACCTATAATTTAGCAACTGATTGTAATGGTAATAGGAATTTGAAGATCTTCCCTGTGCTTTAATAAGCCTAAATTGAACTTGAGGATCTTCCCTGATTTGAAAAGCCCCCAAGAGGCTGAATGTAGTCACATGGAGCCTGTGGTGGGAGGCTTGTTTTTCAGGAATACCTACACCTTGTTACTTTGTAATTGGGCAGTGGGTCATGAGGGTTGTGATGGTCTCTGACCCTGGAGAAGGCCATATATACACACCTCTGAGGTGAGGTTTTGCTTTGGGGCTCACTTTGGGAAGAATTGTGTGATTTGGCCAGATTAGACTTGGACATCCATTGAGCACCCCCAGCTTTGAAGCTATGTCTGTTGATCTGCTGAAATGTGTTATTTTCTCTGTCTTTGTTTTTGTCTCCTTGTTAACTTCTGTTTGTAAACTCTAAAGTTCGGGGTGCTGACTTTTTCCCCTGAACTAGGCAAATTATATATGTTTGATTAAAATAAGATTGTTGACCCTTTTTGAGTTGTTTTCCTTTAGAAAAACACATTAAAGAACCTGTGCTAGCATCCATCCTGGGTATGCCAGGGTGTTTGCTGCTACACTGGTAGAAGTAACCTTGAAAAAAGACTGGAAGCAATTGTACTAATTTAGGCAAGAAAAGATAATGACTTTAATTGGGTGGGGCTATTTGAGTGGAAAGAAGGGAGAAGCTATAAAAGATGTTAAGTTAGAATTGAAGAGACTTGGCTATTTATTGGAGATAAAGATGAGGCAGAGGAAAAAGTTGAGGATGACTCCAAAGTTGCAAACCTAAATGAACAGAAGGATGGTGGTGCTCTCAACAGAAATAAGGGATTTAGGAAGAAACATGTGCTTTACAGAGAATATAATGAGTTCCATCTTATATATGTAGAATTTCAGACACCCCTGGAAAATCCAGTTAGAGATGCCAAGCAGGCAGGTGGTAATGTCAAACTGGATCTCAAAAGTTGAGAGGGATGGATCCATATCTATGTCTATGTCTATATCTATATCCATATCTATATCTATATCTATTTGGGAGTTATTTTCATAGAGATGAATGAAAGTTCCCATGAGGGAGCTGATAAGATCACTGAAAAAGAAGCTTAGGGAAAGAAAAGGAGAGGACAGATCCCTGATGCTGCCCCCCCCCATATGCATATGGAGTAGGACATAGATCCAACAAAGAAGGCTGAACAGGAGTAATCAGACAAATAGGAGAAGTGGGAAAGAAGAGTGTCCTGAGAAATCCAGAAATAGAGTGCATATAAGATGCAGAAAGATGGTGGAAATCCGAAGTGTAAAACTACAGAAGGTTAAAAAGGATTTAGTAATTAAACAGTTGATTAGTAATTTGAGAGAGAGAGAGTAATTTGATTTACAATCAAAAGGCAAATTGTAAATTACTGAGAGGTAATGAGAAATGAGGGAGTAAAGGTAAGTTAGATGGGTTTTTTTTTTCCTGGTGCCTGGAAATGAAAGAGAGAAGAGATCCAGCATAATAATTTGAGGAATTAGTGGAGTGAAATGAAGGTTCTTAAGGACAGAGGAAATCTGGCCATGTTTGTAGGCTGCAAAGAAAGAGCCAATGGATAAAGAGATTGAAGACTGAGTGTTGGGGGGTTGAACAAGAGGCAAGCTCCTAGAACAGATAGAAAAGGATGGGATCAAGGATAGAAGTGGAAAGATTGACCTCGGCAAGGAGAAGGTTTATCTCTTCATCAGAGATTGCAGCAAAAGAGGAGGAGGGGGTAATATTTAGGGAATCTGAGGTGTAGAATTAAGAAGTAGAGGAAGTTAACACATGGCCTCAAAGTTTTTGGTAAAATGTAAGAAAAGGTATTCTGCTGAGAGAGGAAGAACAATTGTGTAGGTGTCTTGAGAGAAGAAGAGAAGATTTGGAACAGATACTGTGGGAATGTGAAAGAAAGACAATCAGGGAGGAATAAGAAGTATTGCCATGACGTGGTGAGGGACAAGTTGAAATTAGATAACATGAATTTGTAGTGAATCCAGTCAACACAGTTATGTAATTTCCTCCAATGATGTGTAGTAGCATTCAAGGAAGGGAGGTGAAGGTTGGTGTGGGGTTACTATGGGGTTTGAAAATGCGTGAGTTATGATCAGACAATGAGACAAAGGATTTCGAGGCAGAGGCCAGTGTGAAGAGGAATTGCTTAAATAAAGGATCAAAATTACAATCAGATAAAAATGAGGATAGGATAGGGGTGAAGGACTGAAAAAATAGGGAAGGAGTCAAGTAACTGGTGGTTGCAGTGAGAAGGAATAGGTTTAGGAAGGATGGGGCACGGGAAGAGATGGAATGATAGGAGGTTGTGGTAAGAAAGAGGAATTCCATAGCTCTAGATGGAGGCAGAAAACTAGTGGGTAATAATGACCTCAAGTATATGACCATCTCTGTGTGTGGCTTCATTGCAGGGAAAGTGCATGTTATACGATTTGAGAAGGTGAAGAAATAGGAAGCAAAGTTATTTACAAGAACATCAACATGTATATTGAAGTCTCTAAGTATAAGGGCAGGGAATAAGGTGGAGAGAAAAATCATGAAGTTTGTAGTTGAAGCAATGGCTTAGAGTAGTGATTCTCAAACTTTTTGTTCTTACAGTTTTAAAAATTATCAAAGTTCTTGCTTTGTGGGTTGTAACTATGGATACCTGCCATATAAGAAATTCAAAAGTCTTCATGTTATTATGAAAATAGTTTCGACCTCACAGATCCTTTGAAAGGATCTAGGGGTCTCCAGTGAGATCCTCACACCACACTTTGATAAGGTTTGGAGGAGAGGTGAGGTTAGATGTGGCACCTTAAGTACATTGTCTTTCAAGTAAAAAGAATCCTGATTTTCCACTTACTAGTATAAGACACAAAGTAAATAATGACATCACACCAGCATGGCCTCTGATTAGATAAGCACATAGAGGTGGAAAATTTGAAGAGGGACTTCTCTGTGGTCCATCCTTTATGCCACTATGGCCTCTGCTTTGTCTTTCCTCAGCTGGTCAATGATGAGGAAAACTTTACTTTCTTCCAATAAAACAGATAATGGAGGTGGAGTCTTGTCAGTGAGGCTGGGGACTGCACTCTTCTACCCAGCACAAGTGAACGATCTCTGATCTTCCCGAGAATTCTCAGAGGAGATAGCTTAGCCACACAGACAACAGCATGTGACTTTCCTTTGGGCCCCTCTGTAATATCATAACTAATTCCTATATTTTCCTTCAGATATGTCATGATGTACTTGTGTAGAATGAGCAGAAAGCAGTCCTTCCTGCAGCAGCCTTGGCTACCTAAGGAAGTCAGTCACATCACTGAGTAGTGTTGCTTTGAGACAATGATTGTGTTTTCTATATTTTGTGTTATTTGTCTTTTGGTATTTCCTTAATATCACCACATCAATTTATATCTCTCATTTAAGTCAACTAGATCGCTTTTACAATTATATGAGATCTAAATGATTTCTAAAACCTGGTTCTAAATAGTAGTAGTTTCCAGTGAGTAAGGGCCAAGTCAAAGATTTGGAACTCAATTCCCACATAAGGTCTTGGGATAGAGTCCTGGGGAGACTGCATCAATCCCTAGTGCATATGGAAGACTTAGAAAATCACTTTGCCTCTTCTTGTCTTAATTTCACATACACTAAATTCTCCTTTATGTCTTGTCTTTCCCCATTAGAATGCAAGCTCCTTGAGGACAAGGATGGTCATGCTTGCTTGCATTTGTATCCCCAGTATTTGGCAAAGTGCCGTGCTCATTATAAGTGCTTAAAATGTTTTCTTTCCATTCTCTGCCTATCTACCAACTAGTACTATCTACCATACAATGTTATTGTGGGGGCAGCTAGGTGATACAGTGAATAGAGCACCGACCCTGGAGTCAGGAAGACATGAGTTCAAATCTGGCCTCAGACACTTAACACTTACTAACCATATGACCTTGGGCCAGTCACTTAACCCCAATTGCCCTGCCTTCCCCCCTCCAAAAAAAACAAAACAAAACAAAAAAGATTATTGTGAAAATAAAATAAAATGTTATATGTAAAATACATTGAAAACCTCAAAATAATATACAATATGAGTTTTGTTATTATTATTTCTTAAGCAAGCTAGGAAAACTTTTAGGATGTCAGAACATCAGGCCAGGTTTCTAAGAGAAATGACTTCCCTCTTGCCATTCTTTAATTCTAACTCATCTCCTCACCTCCACCTGCAAGTACCCCAAGTCTAAGTTTCACCAGAGACCTGCAGGCAGATCATCCACAGTTCTCCAGGAAAATGTCTCCCCAGGGACTTCCCAGGGCCAGTTTCAGTGAAGATCTACTGCATGTGGATCAATGTTTGACTTTATACTGAGTACTAAAGTGGAACCATAAGGTTTGCCAATCATATCCTTTACTTGAATGCTGTGAGCACAATGGAGATAAGGTCTATAAAATGCTTATTAAGTCCTTGGAAGAAAAAGCCACAGGCTAAGGACTACCATTATTTTAAAGCAGCCTGGCATACTAAACACAAAACAAAACCTTTCCTCATCTGAAGAGCAAGCTTAGCTTACCTGCCCAGCTGTTTCCTCATTCTACCAGCAGGAGACATGGAAGAAGCTGAAAGTGGCAAACACAGATTGACAGCAGGGACACAAACAGTACCCGAGGAAAAGGGACTACAGAGGAGAGAAAAGAAGGCCATTTACAGCAAAGCAAATATCCTTTTATATTCCCAAATTTTCTTTTCAATCACTTACAATCACTCCTTCCCATTATCTCCCAAGTGCATTTCAACTTCACCCCTGTCATGCATGAAGAAGTGACCCTTCTTCTTGCCAAGGCTAAACTTTCTACATGATCTCACTCTATCTTGGCTTCTCCAAAAACTACTCCCTTTCCCATCTTCCCCAGCCTATTGCCCATATTCCCACTAATTTTCAGCCTCTTGCTATATACTGGCTAGTTCCCTGCTGCTTTCAAACACACTGATGTATCCCTTGTCCTTAAAACACCTTCCCTTTATCATACCATCCCCACTGGCTATTGTCCTATGTCTCTCTCCCTTTTGTCACTAAACCTCTTCCTCTTTTTTTTTTCTTTTGGTTAAACTTCTAACAAAATGTTAGATGATAACTGTATTATATATTTAAAAGAAATAGCAAGTTGTATATAATAGATTTGCAGTTTCATGTGTGATCATCTTTTTTTTAATTCTACTGTTATGGAAATGCTTGTTTTAGTTCATAAAATAAATAAAATTTTTAAAGAGGAAAGGCATTGGTTACTCTGTTTTCTTTCCTAATACACTAAACCAATAGTGCACAGGTAAATGTTTAAAAGCCAGCTGTCTGGGAAAATTATTTACCTATGACATGATTTTAAGTTTAATCTGCATTATTAATATTTTCCATCAATTTCTTAAGTCTAGAAATCAGTAAAACTATAAACCAAACCCTTATTTGTAGTATTTGCTGATTTCTGAGGTATAAATGCTTACACTGATAATTTAACAATCAGCTTTTTTTAAACAATCAGTTTTTACAAGACTGTAACACAACCCTGAAACCTTCTGCAGTATGGCTCCAAACCTCATCATTTAATTAAAATTGTTCTCTCCAAAGTTACCAATGATTTTCTAATCATTAAATCTTATGGCCTTTTCTCATTCCTCATTTTTCTTGACCGCTATGCAGTCTTTGACACTACTGATCTCCCTCTTCTCAGATATGTCCTCTGTAGGTTTTAATGATACTCTCTTTCCCTTCCTCCTACCCCCCTCTTACTGCTCCTTCTTAGCTTTCTTTGCTCTCTTTCTCCAGATAATGGCCACTAACTATGCATGTCCCCTAAGGTTCTATCTTAAGTCCTTTCCTTTCTCTGTCTATACTATCTCACTTTGTGATGAAATAATCAACTCCCATGAGTTTAATTATGATCTCTATGCATATGATTCTTAGATATATTTATCCAGAAACAGATGGACAGCCACAATGGTACTCCTGAGACAAGATGGAATAAGGAAAAAAAGCCTTTAATACACTGGGTAGATCCTCTATGAAGCATTCATGGGAAGATATGGGTAAAAATTGAATGAGATCAGAAGGTATGGAAAAAAAAATAACTTACAATCTGTATTGGTAAAGAGAATGCCCAGACTGATGAAGTCATGAATACTTAGAGAAAGCAGCAGTTCAGTGATTCCCTCAAGGAATACTGACATATGTTAAGCTATTCGTCATTTCATCAAATATCCCCATATTGTTTTGCTTTATACATTTTTATTTCTGACTCTTTTCTATCGTCAATTCTGCCTCTAACAAGACTCATCCATTTCCTTCCCACTAACTCATTTGTGTTTGGTTTTTGGTTTTAGGTTTGGTTTTTTTTTGGTGGGGTTTTTAAACTGTCTGTCTATCCCTTCTCAATCTCCTTTGCTCTCTTCATTACTTGGTGTTCTTTGTCTTCAAGGCTTAATACTATTTCTCTTGTGATCTTACCAACTTCCATGGATTTAATTATCATCTCTATACACATGGTCCTCAGATCTATTTACCTAGCCCTAAACTCTCTGCTGACCTCCAATTTTCCATCTTTTACTGCCTCCTAGACATTTCAAACTGGATATTCTATAGACAACTTAAACTCAACATGTCCAAAAATAAACTCCTGATCTTTCCCCCTGGAAATCCTCCCCTTCCTAAACTTCCCTAATCCTCCCAGTCACCCAGGTTTGGAACCTAAGTATCTTCTAATATTCCTTCTCACTCCCCATATCCAATCTGTTACAAAATCTCCTATATTCTACCTGCAAAACATCTCCCCTATTCATACTCTTCACTCTCCAACACTGTCGATACTTTGGCATAGGATCTCATCACCACAGAACAGGATTACTTCAAATCTCTCCCCCTTCCATATTATTCCCTACCCAGTTAATGAAGAGATCTTCCTAAATCATAAGTTTGACCACGTCACCCACTCATTCAATAAAGTGCATTGGCTCATCATAAAATTCATAATCAAATGTAAAATCTTCTGGCCTTTAAAGCTCTTCATGACTTGGCCTCTTTTTGCCTTTCCAGTCTTCTGACACCTTAATTTCCTCCATTTACTCTAAGATCCAGTGACATTGACCTCGATGTCATTCCTTACACAAGGCACCATTCCCCAGTTGTGCATTTTCACTGGCCGTCCCCTGTGCCTATAATGCCTTCCCATCTCACCTCTGCTTCCTGGATTCTCAAGCTTCCTTTAGCACTCAGCTCAAAGGACAAGTTCGACAAAAGCCCCTTCCCTTCCCTCCTGCTCTTGTTATTAGGGCCTTCCCTTTGAGATGACCTACCATTACTCTGTATGTAGCTTGTTCGTTCATAGTTTTTCGCATGTTGATTCCCCTATTAGACTGTGAACTACTTGAGAGCTGGGACTATGTTTTGTCTTTCTTTGTATTTCTAGTGCTTAGCACATGCGTAGGCACTTAATGAGTACTTGTTGACTGAAAGACTAAGAGGGAGTGGGTCTATAATTTGTTATAATTTTTATTCCATTTGTATTGTGTAAGGGATAGGCAAAATGGAAAGATCAGAGGAAAAAGCTAATGTCACAAAGAAACAGATTAGGTATTGAAGAATGAAAAACAATTGATCTGAACACCCCAGTATGGAATAAAAATGAAAAGAAATTACTTGGGGAAGAATTCCCTATTTGACTAGAATTACTGGGAAAACTAGAAAGTAGTCTATAAAAGAATTAGGTTTAGACAAACACTTTTAAATTATGTCACAATAAACTCAAAATTTATATGGCGTCGATATTAAAAGTCATACCAAAAAAAAAAATAGACACAGTCATATTAAGTGCCTTTGATATGGTAATTGATGACGCTTCAAAAATACTTAAAAGAGGAAGAAGTTATGGCCCAACAAGGAATAAAAGCAACCACAAAATATAGAAGAGATCATTTTAATCACATGAAATTGAAAAGCTTTTGCACCAACAAAATTAATGCAAATAAATTAAGAAAGGAATTGGCCAATTAGAAAATTTTTGTCTCAAGTATCTTTGATAAAAGTCTGTTACCTAAAACATGTAGGTAAATAACAGAAATATATGAGTCCAAGAGCCATTTACTAATAGATAAAAGGTCAAAGGAAAGCGCTACACACTGTTAACAAATGTGAAACATTGCACCAAACCACTAATAACAGGAGAAGTGCAAATCAAAGCAATTCTGGTGTTTTACCTCACATCCAACAAATTGACAAAGATGACAAAATACAGGAATAGTTAATGTTGAAAAATTGAGGAAAGGCATGCACACTAATGTACAGGGAGCTATGAATCAGAGCCATCAAAAGAAGCAATGAAAAAAAAGCAGTCTAGATCAGCACTTCTTAAATTGCAGGTCACAACCCCAATGTGGGGTTACAAAAAATTTGGCAATAGTAAAAGGTTTCTGAACACCCAATGAGCAAAAATTAATTAAAAATCAAAAACATAATGAACCTGAGGAGTTTCTGACAGCACTTGCCCATCCTGCAACTTCACCACAGCTTTGGTTCTGAACATAAAGCATGCGCACTTTCGTACTGCACATGCCCTCAGGCCACACAATGCCAACGTTGCCAAAAGAGTAAAAGGGAAAGTAGAGAAAGTTTAAGAAGCTCTGCTCTAGATAAGATTTCCTTCCATAACTACTTCAAAAAAAAGAAAGAAGCCCATCAAACCAAAGAAACACAAGAAGAAACACAGTGGGTCTTTTTTTTCCCAGGCTTGGTTGGCACAGAGCTTGGGAAGGGGTCCAGCCAGAAAAGCCCAGAAGCCTTCTAGTGTGCTGATGGAGGTGGGGTCTTCAGCTGTGTTCAAGGCAGCTCACACAGAGCAGGAGTGAGTGTCACTCTGATCCAACACAAAAACAGAAGTAAACACAACAACTGCAAGTAAATCCTTAAACAAAAACACAGATTGACTACAGAGCCAATTAAAATTACAAGAAGAAATGAGGCAAGTTTTAAAATGATATAAATGAAATGAGATTTCTAACAGAAAGAATTGGAAATGAAATGACATCTTGAGTTAAGACTTGGAAAGAGAATGAATAGCTTATTGCAAATGGTGCTAAACCTTCTGAAAGAAAAAGATTCCCTAAAAATTTAAAATAAAACAAATCCCATAAGATAATAATCAATATTAAGACAAAAATCAAAATAAAAAAGACATGGAAAGAAATGTAAGGTATAACAAATGTCATTGACCTGGAAAACAGGTCAAGGAACAAAAAAAAATCTGAGACTTGTCAAAATACCTGAAACCATGATCAAAATAAATAAATAAGATAGACGCCACATTCCAAAAAAATCAAAACTACCCAGACCTATTAGACTCAAAAAGCAAAGTGAAAGTAGAAAAAAATCCATTGGTCACTTCCAGAAAGAAACCACAACTGAATTGCAAATCAGACACCATTCTAGAAAGCAATTGGAATTATGCTAAATTACTAGTATGTTTGCATGCTTTAACCTAGAAAGTTTATCTCACCTCTAGGCAGCCCAAGGAGATCAATGGCAAGAAGAAAAGCATCAGGTACTCCAAAATATTGATTGCATTGTTTTCAAAGAGCTGAGGGATTATGGGTCTGGAACAAAGCATATGGCTTTTTTTTTGGATGAGTTGCTTAGTTTTGCTGAACTAATTTATCCTTTCCATTCTTTGTTATAAGGGATGTCTCTCTAAGCTACCCATATAAATATGTTAATAATTTTTAAAAAGATAATACGTTCCTTCCTGGTAGTAGCTGTGGTGTGTGTGTGTGTGTGTGGTACCAACAGACCATAGGATCTTCAAATTGGATGGGATATTAGAGGCAACTCAGTTCTTCCTCCTACACCATGTTATAATTTACTCTATAGCATCTCCACCAGGTAATCATCTAGCTTTTGCTTAAGTTTTCAGTGTGACTAAACAATAAACTCCAACAACTTTTGCCACATGCTATAGACCCTGAAATAGGGGGCTAGTTGGTGCAGTGGACAGAGCCTTGAATTTAAAATCCTGAAATCCTGAATTCAAATTCAGACTCAAACACTTAGTAGATGTGTGACCCTGAGTAAGTCACTTAAGCCTCTCTTTGCCTCAGTTTCCTCATCTATAAAATGGAGATAATAATAGCACCTACATCCCAGGGTTGTTGTGAGGATGAAGTGAAACAATACGTATAAAGTGCTTTGCAACCCTTAAAGCACCATATAAATAATTTTGTTCAGTGGTTTTTCAGTCATGTCCAACTCTTCATGATCCCATTTGGGGTTTTCTTAGCATAGATACTGGAAGGGTCTGGCATTTCCTTCTCTAGCTCATTATACAGATGAGGAATTCAGGCAAACAAGGTTAAGTGGTCACATAGCTGGTAAGTGTCCAAGGCCAGATTCAAATTCAGGAAGATGAGTCTTTCTGACTCCAAGCCCAGTGATCTCTCCACCTAGCTGCCCACATAAATACTAGCTTCTACTGTTATTACCTGAGTTCTTCTGCCTATACTTCCCTTGCTAAGCTTTGTGTATAAATGTAATTCCTATGCCAAATTAGGTCAAATTAGACCTATAAAAACAAAGAACACTCAAAAGAGAAATAGGTAATTCCCCTGGTCTTGGTTTAGAACCGGAAGCAACCTCAGGGTTCATTTTGTCCAGTTATCTTATTTTACATGTGAAGAAACTGAAGTCTACAGATATTAAATGATTTGTCAAGGAACATCTCACTCATAAATTCCATGGCCAAGATTTGAACCCAGGTTGCCTGACTCCAAATCAAACATTCTTTCTACTACACTCCATTTCTTATCACAGGAGAGTTATACACTGACAACAGACAGACTCAAAACCTGGTCTTCTCTTAGTGTTAAGTGTAACATCAGTAGCCCAAACTTAGAAGGATTATTAGACCCTTCAGTGCCCCATAGAAATAATCACCAAGCTCACTAGTGAACATTTGCAGTAATCATTCTAGAGAGTCATCTTGTTTGTTAACAGGGAAAAGAAAGCTATTTACCTAGTTTGCAAGCCCAGGGAGAGCTTAATTAATGTCAGAACAGTTATTATGATTTTTGCTTCTTTCCCCACCCCAGGAACTCAGAGAGATGATGAGAGGATTTTAATTAATGTTTGAAATGCACTTTGAGATCTCAGGATGAAAGGCACCATAAGAGGGCAAAATAAGGTTGTTGTTATTAATAGTAGTTGTATTAATGGGAATACTGAGGAACTCCAAAGTGAAAAAAAAATCTGAGATGTCAAAAGCTAATGTCTTATAGGAATAGTCTTATGGGTTTCAAAGGAAAACAGAATACACACACATACATATACACACATACTTGTGTTTATTATATGTACATATCCATATATCACACATACAGATATACATATATATGAGGAAAATTAAGGATCCCCTCCTCACATTCTAATTTTTTTTATTTAAATGCAGAAATGTTTTTGAGGCAGTAATAACAACAACACCTGTCATTCACATAATTCTTAAAAGTTTGCAAAATGCTTTTACATATATTATTTTATTTTATCTTCGTAATAACCCACAATGGAGAATGCTACAGGTATTTGTATTCCCAGTGTCGAATATAGTCCCTATCTCATGGCATGTGTGTAAACACACGCTTGCTGGTAGATTATCCATATTCTAAAGGTAAAGATATTGAGGTTGAGAGATGTAAAGTGACTTTCCATAATTATTAAATCAGAAGTGGAATTTAAACATGGGTCTTTCTTATTTCAAGTCTAATAAGATCCTATTCCTTCACTCCTCTTACCAAGCAAGAGATGGGATTTGAACCTAGGTATTCTTGATTCCATGATTCCATTTCCATGGAGATTTTTCACTTCTTAGGAATGATTTTTTGTTTGTTTGTTTAATTCATTGATAATATGCAGTAGGGTTGGTGTTCTACCAAACTCCATGAAGACCTGAAGATGTGTATCTTCTCTAAATATTGTATCTACCTGATTGCCTAGCACTGTGTTCTGCTTACACATATACTTAATAAATTAATTAATAATTCAAACTTATGGAATTAATTTTCCACAAAATCTTTGAATGGAGCTTTGCACCAATAGAGTAGTTTAGAACTTATTCAGAATTCAGAAGAGTAGAGCTCAGAAAAGAGCTGATTTCAGTAGGAACTTCAAAACTTGAATTACTACCTGATGCTTAGAAGAACTGACTAAAAGAAAGATTTTTACCTGTAATGATACCTGATGCCTAACAGGTAGAAACCATAGCTTTTCCAATAAGATCAGGGTGAAGCAAGGATGTTCATTATCACCACTATTACTGAATATTGTAGTGGAAATGCTAACTATAGTAATAAGACAAGAAAAAGAAATTAAAGGAATAAAAATAGGCAATGAGGAAATGAAACCATCGCTTTTTGTAGATGATATAAGAATCCTAGGTAGTCAGCTGAAAAAAAATAGCTGAAACCATTAACAACTTCTACAAAGTTGCAGGATATAAAATAAACCCACATAAATGACCAGAATTTCTATATTCTACCAACAAAACCCAGCAGCAAAAGATAGAAAGAGAAATTCCATTTAAAATAACTTCAGCAAATATAAAATACTTGGGAGTCTACCTGCCAAGACAAACCTCGAACTGTATAAACACAGTTACAAAAACACTTTTCACACTAAGACAGACCTAAACAACTAGAGAAATAATAACTGCTCTTGCATAAGCTGAGCCAATGTAATAAAAGTGACAATTCTACCTAAGTTAACTTATTTAGTGCCATACTAATCAAACTACAAAGGAATGATTTTATAGAGTTAGAAAAAATAATAATAAAATTCATGTGGGAGAACAAAAGGTCAAGAATATCAAGAGAATCAATGAAAAATAAATATGAAGGAAGGTGGCCTAATAGTTCTAGATTTCAAATTTTATTACAAAGCAGTAATCATCCAAATAATCTGGTACTGACCAAGAAATACAGCGCTGGATCAATGGACTAGATTAGATATACAGTTCACAGAAGTTAATGACCATACTAATTTAATGTTTGATAAACCCAAAGATCCAAGCTTTGGGGATAAGAACTCACCATTTGGCAAAAATTGCTGGGAAAACTGGAAAGCAGTTTGGCAAGAACTAAATGTGAACCAGTATCCCACACTATATACCAATATAAGGTTAAAATGTATTTAGAGGGGTGACTAGATGGCACAGTGAATAGAGTACTGGCCCTAGAGACAGGAGGACCGCAGTTCAGATCCAGCCTCAGACACTTAACACCTACTAGCCATATGACCTTGGGCAAGTCACTTAACCCCAGCTGCCCAGCCTTCCCCCTCCAAAAAAAAGAAAATGTATTTAGACTTAGAGGGCAGTACCATAAGTAAAGTAAGGAAGTATAGAAAAATATACCTGTCAGATGTATTATGACCAAACAAGAGATAGAGAAGATCATGGGAAGGAAAATGGATAATTTTGATTACATCAAATTAAAAAGTTTTCACACAAACAAAACTAATGCAGTGAAAATTAGAAGGAAAATAGTAAACTCAGGAAAAATTACAGCAAGTTTCTCTGAAAATTATAGCACATTTCTCTGATAAAGGTCTCATTTTTTTTCAAAAATATAAGGAACTTAGTCAAATTTATAAAAAATAAGAGCCATTCCTTAGTTGATTGATAGTCAAAGGATATGAACAGGCAGTTTTCAGAAGAAATTCACTTTAACAATAGTCATGTAAAAAAGTGTGCTAAATCACTGCTGATTAGAGAAATGCAAATTAAAACAACTCCGAGATACCACATCACACCTGTCATATTGGCTAAGACTATTTTATGGAGAACTCACGCAAGGCAGGTACTCACATGGTTGTCAGGAGACTCAACACAAGGCCACTCTCAGGGTTTCTGAAGAACTTTGGAATCAATGGCATGACATGGGAGACTCTGGTAAAGGACTTCCCAGTATGGCATACCCACAACAAAGAAGGCTCTATGTTCTATGAGCAAAGCAGAATCGCAACAGCTCAAAAGAAACATGACATGTGCAGATTCAGAGACTTCTCCATTCCAAATGTTTGTATGGATTATTTGTGCCCTATTGTAGAGCCTTCTAAGTGCATATTGTTCTGATCAGCCACAGTTGGACACACTATACCTTGACCCCAACATGACGATGTTATTTTGGTCCTCTTCAAATCAAAGGTCAACAATTATACTAACTGGGGCAGCTAAGTGGCACAGTGAATAGAGCACCAGCCCTGAAGTCAGGAGGACCTGCAGACACTTGACACACTTACTAGCCATGTGACTTTGGGCAAGTCACTTAACCTCAATTGCCCTCCAAAAATACAATTATACTAACCACTGGCTAATATGACAGAAAAGGAAAATGACACATGCTGAAGGAGATGTGGAGAAATTGGGACATTAACACATTGTTGATGGAGTTGTGAACTAGTCCAATCATTCTGGAGAACAATTTTGAACTATGCCCCAAGGGCTATAAAACTGTGCATACTGTTTGACCCAGCAATAACACTTCTAGGTCTATATCCCAAAGTGATCAAAGAAAAGGGAAAAGGACCTATTTGAACAAAAATATATCAGTTCTTTCTGTGGTGTCAAAGAATTGGAAACCTAGGAATGGATATCAATTGGGGAAAGGCTGAACAAGTTATGGTACATAATTGTGATGGAATACTATTATGCTATAAAAAAATATGAGCAAGATGGTTTTAGAAAATTCTGAGAAGACTTAAATGAACTCATTCAAAGTGAAATGAATAGAACTAGATCATTGTATACAGAAAGAGCAATATTGTAAGAATGTTCAACTCTGAAATACTTAACTACTCTGATTCAAGACCATTTCAAATATCTTCCTCCAGAGAGAGAACTGATGAACTCTAGAGCCTGAAGCATAATATTTTACTCTTTATCTTTTCTCCTTTTTTATCCATGTTTTCTTCTACAATAAGGAAATATGTTTTGCATAACTTCATAAGTACAATCAATATCAAATCATTTGCTTTCTCAAGAAGAGGGGAGAGGTAGAGGAAGGAAGAGAATTTGTAACTGAAAATATTTTTAAATGAATGTTTATATTTTTATACATAATCTAGAAATATTTAACTAAATAAAATACATTAGCAAAAAGAGAGAAAGGAAGAAGGAGAAAGAAAAAAGGAAGAAAGGAAGTAAGGAAGGAAGGAAGGAAGGAAGGAAGGAAGGAAGGAAGGAAGGAAGGAAGGAAGGAAGGAAGGAAGGAAGGAAAGAAGGAAGGAAGGGCATAGAACTATCTTAGCAGCCCTACCCATCAGTGAATTATGCAGACTGTTGTTGGAGAAAAGTTAAAAAGGACATCAAGGTCATCAGTTCAGCATTCTGAGTGGCCAAGAAATATTGGTTTCATATACATATGTCTCCCTTCCATGGTTCTATAAGTTTGTGTCCACTTTTGTCCCCCACAAACACTGTGTGTATTTGTGGTAAAATGTTTCCCTGGTTTGTGGGTAAAGCTATTATTATTATTATCATTATCATTATTGTTGTTTTGCCTTATATTTAGTAAATTTTTCTAATTAAGAGTTAGTGGGGTTCATTTTGGCTGACTTGTCAAATGAGAAGAACACTAATTATGGCACAGGAGCTAAAACATACAGTGGTAAGAGTTGTACAGTAGACAAAGTGCTAGGCCTAGAATCAGGAAGACTTCATTTTCATGGGTTCAAATCTGGTGTCAGACACTTGGTAGCTGTGTGACCCTGGGTAAGTCACTTAATGCTGTCTTCCTCAGTTTTCTCATCTGTAAAATTAGCTAGAAAAGAAAATGGCAAACCATTCCAATATCTTTGTCAAGAAAACTCCAAATCAAATCACGAAGAGCCAAACACAACTAAAATGACTGAACAACAAAAGTGATTCATCACTATTACCATGGTCACCCCTAGAAATAAAATTAGCTTTATCAGCATCTCCACCCCATTTGAGAACCTGCCACCTATCAGAATTTGAGTGCAGGTAAGAATTGCAAGCCAGCTCAGGGAAACTAAAAGGGGTTAGGTTCATATCCTTACTACAAAAGAAATTAGATGAAATAATTTCTAAGACTCCTTCTATCTCTAACTTTCAGAGAGTAACAACTTCAATGTGACTAGTGTCTTCCTTAAAAAATTTACCTCATATTTATTTTGCATATATTTATTCATGAACGCATTGTCTTTCCAGGGAGAATTTAAGTCATTGAAGGGAGGCACGATTCCATTTCTGTCTTGGACCTTAGCTTAGTACTTTACAGATAGTAGGTATCTTTTAATTGCTTGTTAATTGATTTACTGATTTCAATTCAATTTAGAAAGAATTTTAAATATTCTACTATATATAATGCAGGGCAGTTAGGGGGCATAATGAATAGAGTGCTGGGTTTGAAGTCAGGACGACTCATCTTCTTTTGTTCAAATATGGCCTCAGACACTTACTAAGCTGTGTGACCCTGGGCAAGTCAGTTAAACCTGTTTGCCTCAGTTTCTTCATTTATAAAAAGAATTGGAGAAGAAAATGTCAAACCACTCCAGTATCTTTACCAAGAAAATTCCAAATGGGGTCACAAAGAGTCAGACATAATTAAAACAATTCAACAGCATGCATAATGTACTGTGCTATGTGTTAGAAATACAAATTCAAAAATGAAAGTCTCTGCCCTTATGCCCTAACATTCTAAGAGAGAGATTCAGTGTGATCCCAAATATACCGATACATACATTATATCATCAGTGTAGGTATTTCCTCCTATTAATTAGGCAGATGACTACCTTGTATATATCAGACCTGCACAACACATGGCCTATGGGCCACTTGCAGCCCACCAAAGGATATCAGGCAACCTGAGAAAAATGTAGAAGATGTCAAAGAAAGTTAAGATGAAATGAGTGCTTTGTCCATGCCCCACTTAACCCGCCTTCTACTAGTCATTACTGTGCCTGTCATGGAACTTGTAAGTCGCCACTGCGCACTCTCTCCTGTTTGTCACATGACTTGCGGCAACCGGACATTGTCAGTCTGTCTCTAGTCTGAGAGGAGCAAGAGTTGTATCTTTTCACTGTGCTTTCAGTCATTACTTGTGTTGAACAGGGATAAAGTAAGTGCAGCCATGTACCAATACAATTCCCATCCCTCACAATGTGGCTGCCCTCCAAGTTACATAAGTGTCTGGTACTCTCTTCAACATCAGACACTTACTTCAGTATTTCTTTCTTTTGAGCAGCTGCTGTGGAGATTTGGGGTTCTAACATTAAAGTTTGGGGGATGACTTTGTAAAATGGGTGATAAAAAGAAACAGAATATCAAGTCAGAATATTGAGTGCTTAATGAAGAGTGGACAAATAGATATTTGTTTACTTACATGAGAGACAAAATGTCGCGCCTTGTTTGCTTAGAAGTAACAGTCATTCTGAAGGACAACCTTCATCACCATTTCTAATCAAAACATCTTGACTTAAGCAAATTGGACACCAATGAAAAACAAATTAAAGTAGCCAAACTGTTGAAAAATCTCAATGGGGAACAACAGTTTTTCAAGAAAGTAAACTCAGAAAATGAAAGGACTATTAAGGTTAGTTTTCAGATTTCTAAAGCAATTGCCGCTGCTGGGAAGTCTCTTATTGAAGGTGACTTCCAAAAGAAGTGTTTACTGATTGCAGTTTCTGGATTATGATCTGATTTTTTTTTAAAGCTGGGGTATTTTTTTTGTTTTTCCTTACAGTGTTTTTGAGAAATAGTTTAATTGTCAATTAATTATACCTTTACTTGGAAAGTGAGCCACTAAAAACATCTTTGGCCCAAAGAAGTTAAGCATAGTTTAACTTTGACCTCTACCTACCGCCAGTTTGTGTGGATCTGATATATACCCATCCTGTGCTGCTCCCATCCATAAATCATGCTTCGGCAGATATCCTATCAACATATCAGAAATAGTCCTTCTGTTCTCTTGTGTTTGCAAAGACATAAACATAGTTCATAGATGGTTCACCACTTCTCTTATTCTTATCACGTTGCTGGCCCCATCGCTAATTTCCCATGACTGCCTCATTTGCTTTTTCAACCATAAAATTTTTGATGTTGTTTTTTATAATACTTTTCCTTCATAATTATTTCTTTATAGTGTGTTGTTGCATGTTCACACCTACTTTCTAGCTCTTCATTCTGTTTTAGGTGATGCTTCACTTCATTTTTTCAGAAACTGCAATGTTCAATGATTGACAGTCATATGACATCACCAGAAAAATATTCCAGGCCTGTGATTTTGTTGGTTTTTTAAAAATGGGCCTTTATTTCAAAAAAAAGTTTGAGGGTCATCAAAGTAACTTTAAAACTTCCCAAAAGCTATCTATCCTTCTCTCCTCCTCCTAATTCCATTTCAAGCCCAGCTCATTGCTCATTGGTAGTATCATAGATCTACATCGTTGAATACTTTATAATTTGTTTGACCAAATGCCTCTATTTGTAAGCATTCTTCATCTATTTACCTTTTCCTATGTGGATAGTTAAGCCAAAATCTGGCAGGCAATTATGGGTCTCATTTAGGAAGCTATGTAATTTTCTATGGCTTCCTGCAATCAGCAAAATGTAATCAAGAAATAAGAACAATTGGAGAACCTGAATATCTTTCAGAGAATCTCTCTTTAACTTGAGATTGGCACTGGATTTTCTCTAGGTCAGTGATGAACACCTTTGGAGAGCATACAATTGCCTGTTTGATATCTCAATTGATATTAATGATCAGAGTGTTGTCAGATCAGTTTGTCTCTATTGTTACATTGTTCAAGAAATCTTATATATTTGATATATGCATGGGAAGACTCTTTTGGAGGAGGAGGGCCTTTAATGTGTCATTACCTTCTTCTAAAATAAATGCAGACAACAAACACCAAGAACAGGGGGATCTTATATTCTCTGAATCTTTCAATTATATAATGGTAAAGATGTGACTGTAGAATATAGCTTGCAAAATTCTGGTTATGCCCTATAATACCATCATCAAGGATGATCTAAATGCATAGGGAGATTATTCTTATAAAAATGTACACCAATGGGAACAAAGGTCTATGATAAGAGTTTTTAATATTCTCTTGGCTGGGTTTTTTTTTAATAATTTCTATGATTTTTTTCCATAACTTTTCTATCTTTTCCTCCTTCAGGTAGTTTAAGAATCATTCACCTAAATGTCTTCAAAATTGTGTCACCTAGGGGTGGCCAGGTGGCTCAGTGAGTAAGACCACCAGCCCCAGAGTCGGGATAACCTGGGATCAAATCCAGGCTCAGATACTTAGCACCACACCCAGAAATAACTGGCCGTGTAACCTTCAGCAAGTTACTTAACCCCAATTGCTTTAAAAAAAAAATGTGTCACCTGCAATACAAACCTTCTCTGCATACATTTGATCTAGCTTGGTTATTCTTCCAATTAAAAAATATATATAATTTCCTCTTCCTTGAGGAACATATTAGGAATGGAAATGCTTGAATCTAAGTATGTTAGTTCCACTGAACTTGATAGTGAAGAGAATTTCATAAAAATTTTTGCAGACCTTTCCCATCCTGTTTACAATAAGAGAGGCCCGAGTTAAAATTCTGCCTCAAATACTTACCAATTGTGTAACTGTGGGCAAGTTATGTAACATTTCAGCCTCTTTCCTCATCTGCAAAATGGGGACAATAACAGCACCTACCTTAAGGAGTTTTGTGAGGATGAAATTAAATAACATATGTAAAGTTTTTGGCAAACTTTAGAATGATATATAAATATATATCATTATTATTAGCATTAATATAATATATAGTGTTATTATTGGTACTACATGCTGGGGATATGATGAATGAAACAATATTTACTCATATTTAAATGGGGAAGGTGAAAAAAATATAAAATTTTATACAGAATAAATACAAAAAAATATACAAAGTGAAAAAACATGTTAGTTTGAGAGACGTGGCACTGGCAGCTGGGATCAGGACAGTCTTCATGGAGAAGACAGTGCTTAAGCTCTATCTCAAAGAAAAAGAAGGATTACATGAGGCAGAGGTAAGGTGGGAATGAATTCCAAACATGACAGCCAGCCAGTGTAAAGATTCAGAGATATAAGAGATGAAGTTATCATGTGTGAGGAATAGAAAGAAATCCAATTTGGATAAATCTCTGAGTGCAAAAGGGAAGAATAGTATGAAATAATTTTGTAAAGATAAATAGGAACCAATTTTGAAGGGCTTATATGAACTGATGCTGAGTGAGAAGAGCAGAACCAGGAGAAATCTGTACACAATTACAGACACAACACATGTGTGACAACCAACTTTGATAGACTGGACTCTTCTCAGGAATGCAGGGTTATAAGACAACTCCAAAAGACTCACGATGGAGAGAGATGTCTATATTCAGAGAAAGAACTAGAAAGAACAGAGTTTGAACGCAGATTGAAGCAAATTACCTGCTTTCTTTTTTCTTCTTGTTTGGTTTTGTTTCCTCTTTCCCATTGTTCATTCCATCGGTTACAATCCTTCTTTATAACCGGACTAATGTCTAATATGAAAGTATTTGCAGATCCTATACTTGATTACATGCCACCATGGGAAGGAGGGAAGAGAGGGAGGAAGAGAAAATTTGAAACTCAAGGGATTGTGGAACTGAATCTTGTAAACTAAAAGTAAACAAACAAATTAATAAAGACAAAAAAAGTCTATTGCAATAATTCAGGGTAAAGGTGATGAGAGCTTGAACAAGGACAGTGGTTTTGTGAAAAGAGAGAAGAGGATAAATGGGAAAGATGTAGCAAAGGTAGAATCAACAAGATCTGCCAATTGGTTGGCCATGTTGGGTGCTAGAGAGGGAGGAGTTAAGGATGATTACAAGGTTACAAACCTGAGTTTTGAGAAAGATCATGGTATTTTTAACAGATATCATATGAAAAAGTCAGGATAAGGGGCAGGTTAAGAGTAATCAGTCATTTCTTATCTGTTAAAATACAATAAATTCCATTTTTTTCTTTGTTTGATGCAAACTATGTCTGCTAAATTTTCATTTTTTTCTTGAAGAGAGTATTCATAACATCTAGGTATGAGATTTCTGGGTAGTCTACATGTCTTGGACTGTTCTCCTTTCTCCTGAACCTTACTTTACAGTTGAAGCATCTTACTGAATTCCTAGAATTTCTCTACCTCTTTGTCTTTTGCATAAGTCGCATAAGAGGCATAAGTTGCAATAATTTTCATGGTAACCACTTTTTAAGATACTTATGAGCACTATAATATAATCAAATGTCCCATGAAATGATACTTCTTCTTCTCTTAGTACTCATGATAAAACAAATTCTGTCAACTCCTTTATTTCCTTCTTCGAGGATAGCCTGTGAATCATTATCTCATTCGGTTGCAATGGTTCTGCTTGCTAATTTTTTTTGTATAATATCAGTGTCAAAAATGATATGATTCAGCTCTGCTAACAGTATGGCCACTTAATCATCGAACAAAAATCTCACATTTAGGTACCAAAAGCTAAGTATATGTATGTGTGCATGTATGTGCATATATATATGAGATAGAAAGAGAGAGAGTCTAAAAACTTATTCTGAGCAATCTCTGTACTTAGGTAAATAATTTGTACATGGAGAAGTAAATATTTAGATACATGTGAAGGAATTAAAAATAATTTCAAGGAAAGAGCACCAGTAGTATAGCAGGTCAGGAAAGATCTTATGTTAGAAGTGACACCTGAACTGTACTTTGATGGAAGCCAGGAATTCTAAGAGGCAGAAGTAAGGAAAGAATGTATTCCAGACTTATGAAAATGTATGGAAGTGGGAGATTGACTACCAGGAATAGGGAAAAGCTGACAGATCATTCCCAGTATCACAGCCATAGTTCAGGCCCTCAATACCTCTCTCACAATTTGTTGCCAAAGCAGGCTTACTAGTTGTAGGACAGTAGAAAGTGAGCTGGGTATGAAGTCAATGAACCTGTTTTTAAATTATGGCTATGTCACTTAGTTCATGTGTGATCTGGGTTTGAATTAGATGACTACTGCAGTCTCTTTAAGCTCTGCATCTATGAACCTATAAGGCAATTTCTTGGTCCTTTCCGACCCCCACCACCCCCAGGCTAAATTCATCCTACATGTCTACAGCTAGAAATACCTATTCCTCAGACCCTTGGGTATTCCTATCTCTGTGGCTTTGATGGTTTCAACAAGGGACTTGGGGAATATTTAAGAACCACCGGCAAAAAATATATACACACAACATACTTTTAAATTTAATTTTCATTATTAATATTTTCCCCATCACTTTCTTAAGTTTAGATAATGAACAAAATAAACCAGAGCCCTGATTTATAGTATTTGCCAGTTTCCTAAGTGTAAATGTTCACACAAAAATTTTACCAGTCAGCTATTCTAAGCCAATAAGCATCAACTCCTACATTATCTCCAACTTATTTTTTTTCAGGGTTGTTATATATTACTATCCTTCATATTCTCTGTTGTCCAGTCAAACCAACTTCATGCTCTCCTTCACACATGAAATTCTGTCTTCCATCTTGGTGCTTTTGCAGAGACTGTTCCACTTTCCTGGAATGCACCCTTCTTTACCTTTGTCTCTTAGAATCCCTCATTTCCTACAAACCTCCCCTCCTTCTGGATGAGGGATTCATAATCCCCCAACTGATAGGGCCTCCTTAACACAATTACCTTTTATTTCTTTCATATATGCTTAAATGTGCAAATGATGTTTCCTGTGGTAGAATATAAGTTTCTTGGTGGCAGGGACTGTTTCATTTTTGTCTTTGTAGTCCCAGATCCAAGCACATTATCTGGCACATGGTAGATCCTTAATAAATGCTTGTGGATTGACTGATTTGTTGTTTTTGTTATTTTCATCCCTCCAGCCTGGGCTACCTTTTTTCTCTGCCTATCTTAATCTTATCCATCCTTGAAATCCCAGTCTCCTCTGTGTAATCCTCTCTGGCCACAACAGCTGGAAGTGATCTGTTTCTTTTCTAAATTCCTCTAGCTCTTATTGTCTGACCTGATCCCTTAGCACCTGTCACTTATTGCCTAGTACTGTTAAGTTATCTTTACATGTGTTTATATTTTCTCTCCTGAACTAACATAAACTCCTAGAGGGCCAGGTCTGTTTCTTAGAGTAGTGTTCCCCAAAGTAAGCTTACCAAGTTAAATACCAGTGCATTGTATGAAATACAATCAGCCTGTTGAGAAGGAAACCCTTTGTTTGGCATATGTGGCAGCCCTGGGAAGTGGATTAGCTGTGACTTTCTGTGGGTTGGTGCACACTTAAAGAAAAATGGCTGCCTACTTTGACACATGATTCCTGGACAAAATATGTTCTGCGACTTGATTTTTAGACATAAATAAAAATATTTCCACTGCCGAAACACATTGTTGACTTGCTGAAGGCTATGAGGAAAATTTTTCAGTTGCTAATGCACATTAAAGTGATGTGATATGTTCTAAGAAGGTGTTACCTTAGAGATGTCGAGGCAAATATAAATCTGGTAAATCACATATTTAGGGTTGGAAGGAACCTTCAAGGTTGTCTAGTCAAACCTCATCATTTTACAATTGAGTAAACTGGGGCCCAAAATTTTAAGTGGCTAGTCTAAAGTCAAGCAAGTGCTAAGTGGCAGAGCCAAGATTTGAACCCACATCTAGAAAACGACTACTCTGTGCACTACTGGCCCCTATGTTTGTTTCACTTAGCTGATTACAACAAATGTTTGACTCTTTCTTAACAAATGTTTATGTAGAAAAGTAATAAAAAGTTGTTTAAATACCAGCATTAATGACTTTCCTAACTAATAAAAATCATTTCCTTCAGAACACCTTGTAAACTTGCCTTTTGATCAGACCTAGGACAGTCCTTCTTTGTAAGCAGCTCAGCCTCTAACATAGAACCTTATACATAGCAGAAACATCATAAATACTTGTTGATTAATAATTGACATCTGCTTCATTGTGATTACAGAGACACTGTTTTGACCAACAACAAATCTTCATTTCCTCCTAGTTTATGTTCAACGTCTCTCCCTCTCTAATACATAAAATCATATCATGAAAATAAGCAATTAAAACATGGGAAAATCCATTTAACCAATGGGCTGTTTCTCTACATGACGCCAACCTGATTTGGCTGACTTTTTTCATGGATTTGATTGATAGGGCCTAAGTGGTTTGTTCTGATACCATGTTAACATAGATCCTAGCTCTTATTATGAATGTATCATAAACCTAAAAGGATTTTCAGTTATTCATCTTCTTGTGAATATTTCTAAATACCTAGAAACATAATGCTGTATCTACAGTTCAATTCATTCTGATTTCCTATAAATACACCAAGTGCTGGTGAACACTACCATTAATGACTGCTTTGAACCACTAAATGTTATCAAAATGCCAAAACAAAGCCCAAACATATTCTTCCTCAAACACAACTACTGAGAACAAGATTTATATATACACTCAATGCTATCAGAAAGATAGCATTTCCTTCACCATCACAATAGACATCCTTAAAAGTAAATTTTAGAACACACACACAAAACCCTGATATTGAAAACTCACCAAAAACCCTGAGGAAGGTAAATGGAAAAGAAAAGTTCTCCATACATTGAACTATTTATAGAAGCCCTTTTTGTAGTAGCAAAGACTTGGAAACAGAATAGAAGCTCATATTTTGGGGGAAAAGATGACTAAACAAATTATAAACACTGAAAGAATATAATTGCAATGGAAGAAAGAACAGATCTGTAGAATACAGAGAAACATGGGAAAATTTATATGGACTGATATAAAGTAAGCAAAATTAAGAAAATAATATCCCCCAGAAACTATAACAATGTACATGGAAAGGACACACTAGCAACAACAAAACTAAATGCTGTGTAAATATAGCCACAGATAGTCTCAAAAAATAATGAAAAAAGGCATTTGCCTTTTTTTTAGAAGTAGGGGTCTATGAGTGCAGAATACTCTGTTTAATGTCATAGTGGCTACATTGGTTAGTCTTATTGAACTTTTTTCTCTTTCTTTTTTATTGTTTCTTATATAAGGGATGGTCTTAATAGAGGTGGTATAAAAAATAAAAGATGTTATTAAATAAAAAAGAAAATTACTCTAGCCACAACATCTGCTTGACTTGACAGCTGATTACCCTGTAATATATCTGAGACCCATGTCTCACTGGGCAACACCAAGTGTGGATGACTAAACTTGTGATATAGCCTTTCCAAAAAGTAATATGATGACATCCTAACAAAAAAAAGGCTACCTCTTAGTAGGTAGCCTTCACTTAGCACTTAATTTAAAAAACAAATTAATAAACATTCATTTTCTCTCCCTCTCAGCCTACCCCCAAAGAAAAAGAAAAAAGAAAACCTTAGTAATTTATATTTGTAGTCAAACAAAACAAATCCTCCCATTAGCCACATTCAAAAACACATTTCAATCTGCACTGAGTGCATCATCTCTCTGTCAGGAAGTGACAGTCTTCTGGTAAAGAGGATGGGGGTGTTTTTACTCTTGCTTCTCCTGCTAATTTGCATTTCATACTGCTTTCTTCTGCTTTCAGAACACTTTCACATGAACTGCATTTCTATCACTCTATCAACTACGGATGGTAGACAGATAACCTTAATTCCAATATTAACATGACCGTTTTACTGATGAGGAATACTCCTGACTTCTAGACCTATCCTCCTATGATCCTCTTCTTCATGGGTTTACTTACCTTTCAAAAATAATGCAAGCATAGGTCTTCTTTTGTACAATACCATAAGTTCAAGAGTTATATTCTTTAGTCTATGAGGCAGGTAGGTGGAACAATGGATAGAAGCACTGGACTTCAGGTCAGGAAAATCTGGGTTCAAATCTGGCCTCAGAGACTTAGCAGTTGTATGACCCTGGTTAAAACACTTAAGTTCTGTCTGCCTCAGTTTGCTTGTCTGTACAATTGTGATAAAAATAATACTTCCATCACAGGGTTATTGTGAGAACAAAATAAGATAGCATATGTAAAGTGTTCTGCAAACCTAAAAGTGGAATATAAAATTCTAGACAGTATCACTAAGAAGAGAAGCAGCAATTATACTCACGGATTTGGGTAACTATATGGAAAAATACAAAAACAAAGGCAATGAAAAAAGTAAATTAGATGTTAACACAAGAGGATAAACTTTTACTCTCATGTAAAAGAATATATAACTGTGAGTTGGTGGTCAATTACTTCTGACATGAGGAAATCTACTAACCAATAGTGGGCTTGGGGGGCCAGGGAGAAGCATGATGAACATGTGGGTAAGAATCAATAAAGAGAGACATGAAAGAAAAATGGAGTATATAGCGATTATAGTGCAGAGAGTATAGGAGAGGAAGTATGGGAAAGACTATACAACCAGAAGGAAGAAATAAACAACCAGTTCAGCAAACAAGTCACATACTTGACAAAGAAGCATGATATAGTAGCAACAAAGGACTTCAATTATTGAAATATCTTTTGGAACTGATTTCTCTTAATGATAATTTTGATCTTCAAAATATAGAGGGGGAAAAACAAACTGCTATTCTTCACCTGGTTCTGGATAATAGGGAAAGATTAGTTGCCAAATGAGGAATGATGCTCAAGTGAATAGTTTCCACTTTTGGCATATGTAAAGCACTTCATTCTTGAAGACCAGAAAAAATGACACGATATTTTTATACCAAAACAAAAAAAGAGAAAAGGAAAAAGAGCAAAGGTAGGAGCAGGAATAGGGTGAAGAAATAAGAGGAAGAGGAGAAGAGTTTTTTTTCTTTTTGTGATAAATACAGGTGATAGTTCAGGCATAGCAGAATGTACACCTTCAAATTTGAGAGGGGAGATTTCAGAGGGCTCAGGAAAAGGGCAAATCTGGTACTTTGATCTAACATTTTTCAGTGGAAATAATCTCTGGAAGAATATTAGTGTATTCTACAGAAAAGAAAATTCTGAGTAAAAGAAAATAATTTATTCCACTGAGAAAGAAAATGGAGAACTGTCTAAAGAGATCAATATGGAGAGAGTAAAAATCAGTCAACTTAGTTTTTTTTTAAGTAAATTTTTTTTGCTTTTATCTCCAAAATTTTATCTAGTATCCATCTGCCTTCCAATTCCTACAGTCATCCCACATAACAAATATTTAAAAAAATAAAAGATGAAGACCAAGAAAAAAGTTAGCAAAACTGATTAATGATGAAAAATACTCTAAAAAAGTAATGCAATGTTCCATATCCATGGGCCTATAATCTCTACAGAGGATTGGGGAAAGTTGCCATTGTCTTCTCATTATCACTTCTTTGGAACTAAATTTGTTCTTTGTAATGTTACAATATTCACTTTTTAATATTCTTTTATTGATTTCATTAAATAGTTCCCAATTACATGTAAAAAATTTAACAATTTATTTTTAATTTTAACTTCCAAATTTTCTCCCTCTGTCCCACCCCACCCCATTAATTCAAAAAGCAAGAAATTTAATATCAGTTATACATCTGTAGTCATGCAAAAAATTTCAATATTAGCTATGTTGCAAAGAAAAAACATGAAAAATAAAGTTTAAAAAAGCTTCCTTCAATCTACATTTAGTGTTCATCAGTTTTCTCTCTAGATGTATATAGCATTTTTCATCATGGGTCCTTTGGAGTTTTCTTGATCAGAGTAGCTAAGTCTTTCATAGTTTATCAAGTTGATATTGTATACAATGTTCTCATTCTGCTAAGTTTGCATGACTTCATATAAGTCTTTGCATGTTTTCTGAAACCATTTAGCTCATTTCTTATAGCACAATCATATGTCATCACAATTGCATACTACAATTTGTTCAGTCATTACCTAATTGATGGGTATTCCTAAATTTCCAATACTTTGCCACCACAAAAAAGCCACTATAAATATTTTGTATAAATAGGTCCTTTCCCCTTTTCTTTGGTCTTTTTGGGATACAGATTCAATAGTAATTCTGAGTCAAAGGGTGTGCACATAGCACATAGTTTCATAGCACTTGTTCTAAAGAATGGTTGGACTAGTTTACAACTCCACCAACAGTGTATTAGTATCCCAATTTTTCCACATCCCTCTAGCACGTGTCATTTTCCTTTTCTGTTATGTTACTCAATATGACAGGTGTAAGGTGGTATGTCAGAACTCTTTTTTAATTTACATTTCTCTAATCAGTTGTGGATTATAGCAATTTTTCAAGTGGCTGTTGTTAGATTTGATTCTTTCTTCTGAAAACTGGCTGCTCATATCCTTTGACCATTTATCAACTAGGGAATGGCACTTGTTTTTATAATTTTGGCTCAGTTCCTTATATATTTCAGAAATGAGGTCTTTATCATAGAAATTTGCTATAAATTTTCCCACTTTCTTGTTTCCTTTTAATTTTGGCTATATTAGCTTTGTTTGTACAGAGGGTTTTTAATTTCATGCAATCAAAAGCATCCACTTTACCTCCTGTGATCTTTTCTATTTCTTTGTTGATTATAAAAGCTTTCCTTATTATAGATCTAACAGGTTCATTTTTTCCATGCTCCCCTAATTTACTTATAGTACTATCCTTTATGTCTAAATCCATTTCAACTTTATTTTGGTATATGGTGTAAAATGTTGGTCTATACCTAATTTCTTCCAAACTGTTTTCCAGTCCTCCCAGTAATTTTTGTCAAATTGTCAAATGAATCCAAAGGCTTGGATCTTTGGATTTATCAAATACTAGATTAGTATGGTCATTTATTACTGTGTATTATATACCTAATTTAGTTCACTGATCCACCACTCTCTCTCTCTTAGCCAGTACTACATTGTTTTGACAATTAGCACTTTCAAATATAGTTTGAAATCTGGAAATTCTAGGCCACCTTCCTTCACATTTTTTTATTGATTCCTCTATTATTCTTGACATTTTGTTCCCCTAGATGAATTTTGTTATTATTTTTTCTAGATCTATAAAATGATTCCTTAGTCATTTGACTAGCATAAAACTGAATAAGTAAATTAACTTAGGTGGAGTTTTCATTTTTATCACATTGGTTCAGCCTACACATAAGCAGTTAACATTTCAACAATTGTTTAGATCTGTCTTTATTTATGTGAAAAGTGTTTTGTAATTACATTTATACAATATCAGATTTGTCTTGGCAGGTAGACTCCCAAGTATTTTATATTATTAATAGTTATTGTAAATGGAATTTCTCTTTCTATCTCTTGCTGCTGGGTTTTGTTGGTAGTATATGAAAATTCTGGTGATTTATGTGAATTTTTATTTTATATCCTGCAACTTGGCTGAAGGTGCTGCTTTTTTTTGGTTATTCTCTTGTTATTGTTGTTGTTTTATTTTTGTTCAGTGTAATGATAAGCAAAGAAGTACTTAGCACCTTGGTTCAGCTATTTAATTATTTAGCACCTTGTTTCAGTTCAAGTTTCATTTGAGTCTTGCCCTTGATTATATCAAATCTTTATTAAGAAACAGGATTTGTGAAATACACAGTGGGAGGGACTTGCCAAAGACAGGAACAGGGAGGAGCTAATGATCATATACAAGGAGAAGCTCAAGCTGGGAGAGAGCAGAACTGAGAAGGGGAACAGTTAAGAAGGCTGGCACTCTGTTTATCTGTTCTATCTGTGTTGATTTTTGTTTGTGATACTTTGTACATAAGCCCTGGGACCATACTGGAAGCCTTGAAAGAGGATTTTCTTGTTGTCTGTTTACAGAACTCCTGGAGGAGGGTTTCAGAGGTCCTGGGACCTTACTGATAATGTTGAGTTCTCAGACCTTGTTGGTGGGTCTGTGTTGATTTCACAGGCAGATAGTGAATTGATGATGGTGCATGAATGTTATTGTGGCTCTGTTAAGCTTTGTCTTCCCAGAAACAGAAAATGTGAAGGACTTGAGGGGGAATGGACACTGTGAATTTCAATATGGAATGGGAACTGGATGAAGAACTAGACAAGGAACTGGATGAGGAATTGAACAATGAGCTGCCTACCTGTGAATCCAGGTGACAATTGGGTAGATTCAGGCAGGAACTGGACCCATGGAAGAGGAACCATGGAATTTGGGAGCCAACCTAGAGTCAAGATGAAAAGACCTCTCCTTGGGTACTTAATGCTGACTGAGAAGATCATGATTTACTGTGGCCTAGGGGTGGGAGAACCTTGTATTCTGTACCTTGTACCTCTTAAGGATGATTAAGTTAAGAATGATTGCAAACTCATCTCCAATCAAGAAGAAAGAAGACTTTTTGACTGAGAGTTTAAGACAATGTGACCTAAGGGTGGAAAACTTTGACCTTTGCACTTTGTGTCTTTTAAGGAGGCTTGCTGCTTCATTATGATTGAGTTGAGGACTTACTGAATGATATCTTTTGTTTAAAACTATGTGGCCACTTTGGTGAAAACTATGTGGCTACTTTAGTGATAAGTTGTTATAACATTGTGAATGCTATATTTGGTTTCTGTGAATGTTTTGCTATAGTTTACTACTGAATAAATAGAGAGTTCACTATACTATGTGATCAGAACCTTAAAGCTGTTCACAGAACAGTCCTCTGCTCATGCTTGGCTTTACATTCAGTAATTTTCAGTTTTATTTCACTCTTCACGAATATACTCAGGGTTTTCTTAGTAAACATACTAGAGTGCCATTTCCTTCTCTAGCTCATTTTACAGATAAGTAACTGATGCAAAAGGGTTTAGTAACTTGCCCAGGATCACACAGCTGATAAGTGTATGAGGCCAGATTTGAACTCAGGAAAACCATAATCCTGCTCCTGTTGGTCTCAGACTTTTTCCCACAGTCCTATTCAGAGGCCCTAAAGCCTCACAATGTTTGAGCAAGAGCTAGCTCTATAAGTTCATGAGAAGCACCAAAGAAGACCCTTTCCCCCAAGATGGCACCAAAGGTGAAGAAGGAAGACGTCCCCCCCAAGACAGAAACCAAGTCCAAAGATTTGAAGACCAGGAAGGTGGGGCTGAAGGGTGTCCATAGCCACAAAAAGAAGATCCAAACATCCCCCACCTTCCAGCAACCCAAGACACTAAGACTGTGAAGGAAGTCCAAATACCCTAGGAAAAGTGCCCCTAGGAGAAACAAGCTTGATCACTATGCCATCATTAAGTTTCCTTTGACCACTGAGTCTGCTATAAAGAATATTGAGAACAATAACACCCTAGTCTTCGTTGCAGACATAAAGGCCAACAAAGATCAAGCAGGACGTAAAGAAACTGTATGACATCAACATGGCCAAGGTCAACACACTGATCTGGCCTGATGGAGAGAAGAAGGCCTATGTCTGTCTTGCTCGAGACTATGATGCCTTAGATGTTACCAACAAAATTGGAATCATCTAACTTACTGTGTCCCATTCCACCTACAATAAAAAGTTTTCCAGAATTTAAAAAAAAATAGTGATGGTTTTATTTCCTTATTGCCTATTTATATTCCTTTAATTTTTTTTCTTGTCTTATTGCTAAAGTTAGCATTTCTAGTACAATACTGAATAATACTAGTGATAATGGACATGTTTGCTTTACCCCTGATCTTACTGTGAAGATTTCAAGTTCATCCCTATTACATATAATGCTTGCTCCTGGTTTTAGAGTGATACTACTTATCATTTTAAGAAAGACTCCATTTATTCCTATGCTTCCTAATGTTTTTAATAGGAATGGGTGTTCCTATTTTGTCAAAGGCTTTTTTTTACATCCATTGATAAAATGATATGATTTTGATTGGTTTTGTTCTTGATATGGTCAATTATGTTGATAGTTTTCCTAATATTAAACCAGCCCCAAATTTCTAGTTTAAATCCCATCTGGTCATACTGCATGATCTTTGTGAAATATTGCTCTAATCTCCTTCTAGTATTTTATTTAAATTTTTTTGTACTAATATTCATTAAAATAATTGATATATAGCTTCCTTTCTCTGTTTTTCTTTTCCCTGATTTAGATGTCAATACCATATATGTGTCATAAAAGGAATGTGATAAAATTCCAGCAAGATATTCATTATATTTATCATTTGTAAGAGCACAGTAATCTTCTACTTCATGTACTATCATCCTTCCTGTACCACATTTTTTAGCCTTTCATCAATTAATGAGCATCTACTTTATTTATAATTCTTTACTATCATGAAAAATGCTCCTATAAGTATCTGGTGTTTATGGGGACTTCATTGTTACCAGTAATCTCCTTTGCTGTTCATTCCTAACTCTCTGGGTCAAAAAGTATAGATGTTTTAATAATTTTATTTGCATAATTCCAAAATGGTTGCAATGTTTCATAACTATACCAATAATGTGCTAGTGTGTCTATCTTCCCAAAACACACCCAGCCTTTCTCCTCTTTGCCAGTTTGCTGGATATGTGGCAAAACCTCAGGGTTGTTTTGATTTGTACTTCTCTCATTAGTTATTTGGAGCATTCTTCCCATGGATATTTGTGATTATTTTTTGAGAACTCTTTGTTCATAACATTTAACTACTTATCTATTAGATCGTGGCTTTTGCCATATGTGTATGCATATATGTGTGTGTGTTATGTATGCATGTATGATTAATTGTCTTAATATTTTCAATACCAAAGCTTTATCTAAGAAATATAAATATTTTTCCCATATGACTATTTCCCTTCCTATCCTAGATAAATTAATTTTGTTTGTATAGAAGCTTTTCAACTTCATGTGATCAAAACTGTCTATTTTATGTTTTATGATTTCCTCTATCCCTTTCTAAAGAGACATGCAAGGGATGTGGAAACAAAGACAAGGAACTGAGGATGAACAGAAAAGAGTGGCATGGCCCTCTAAGAAGTGTCATGAGTGATAAAGCTCCAAAGAAGTCAAGACTGGAGATATGCTAAGAATAAGAAACAGGACTTTTAAAAACTATATTAGGGGAAAAGAAAGTCAAAGAAGGGAGTAGAACCACTGCTTAGGGTGGTTGGGATGGTAATTAACAATAGAGGGAAGGTAGAACTACTCAACTCTTATGTTGCTTCAATTCCCTCACCCAAGGAAAATTATCTCCAACCTGGGAAATATGGTACAAAAATGATTAACAAAGAGCTAAAGCTCAAAATAAGGAAGCAGATGGCAAACAGCTCCCTCATTAAATTCAAGTTATCAGGTTCATATGAACAAAATCTGAGTACCGAAAGGAACTTATAGGTGTGATTACTGAGGCACAGTTAATGATCTCTGAAAAATCATGAATAATAGAAAAAGTTCTACAGGATTGGACAAAAAAATGCATTCTTCACACTATGGACCAATGAGTTTAAGACACCAACTACTCACAAAAATCTGCAATACATTATTAAAGAGTTGCTTTGTGAGTATTTAGAAAGTGAACCAGTCATTACTAAAAACCAACATGAGTTCAAAACTAAGACTAGTATTTCTTTTAATAGAAAGTTTATTAAACCCTTTGTAGAATAAAGAAATGTTATAGATGTAATATACTTGGATTAACAAAAGCCTTTTGAAAGTTTCTCCTGACTTATTTTATAAGCTAAAGAGATATAAGCTAGGTAATAATGCTTACTAACATTTAAAGCAGTAAATAACTTTGAGGACATGTGCCTTGGTAACTTGTTGAATGATCCAAAAATACAGTATTTATTATCAGATTGATGTCAACCTGGAGAAAGATCTCTAGGAGTGAAGTACCCTAGGAATTTGTCCTTAGTCCTGTTTTGTTCATTATTTTTTATCAGTGATTTAGATGAGTCTTAGGTAGCATGTTTATCAAATTTGCATATGACACAAAGCTGTAAGTAATAACTAAAATGTTGCATAACAGCTTCAGTATCCATATCTTTCCAGGATAGATTGAAGTATTCAATCTAACTTCATAAAGTATAATAAGTCAAGGTACTAAATGTGGATTCAAAAATATCAACTGTGCAAGTATAGATTAGAAGAAAAAAGGTTAAACAACAGTTCAAATCAAAAAGGGCTTTAAGTGACTATAAGTTCAATGTGAAACAACAGTGTGATATGGTTGCCAAAAAAGTTAATTCAATCTTAGACTTCATTAATAGTAAACTAGTGTCCAGAAGAATAAATATGATAATGTTACTATACTCTGTCATGGTCAGACTACATCTAAAATATTGTATCATGTTCTGGGAATCACATTTTGCAAAAAATATTGACAAACTGTAGTGTATTCAAATATGGACAACTAAATGACAAGATAAGTAGAAACCATGTCACAGGATGACCATTTTAAAGAAACTGGAGGTGACTAACCCAGAGAAGAAAGGGCTCATGATAGTTTTCTTCAAGTAACTAGCCTTAGAAATAAGCATATCTCCTGGTTTTAAAATTGGTGATCTTTCCACCATAAAAAACATACTTATGACAACTTCTTGGTGGACATCTCCAATCTGACATACCTTTGACATCTCCAATTCATATCCTAATTAATTCCCACCAAACTTTTCTATTCACTCAAATTTCTATTTATGATGATATAGTACAATCATTTCAGTTACCCAGTTTTGGAGTCATTAGAAAACTTGAAGTTATTTTCCCCCCTCCTTCACCTTATACATCCAAGCATTTGTCAATACTTCCAGTTCTTCTTTCCCACTATCTTTCACATCTGAATTCTCCTTTCTACTTCCCTGTTTCAGATTCTCATCATCTCCTCCTAGGTGGGATGGTAGATAGAGTGCTGGCACTAGAGTCAGTGAGGAAAACCTGAGTTCAACTTCAGCCTCAAAAACTTGCTATCTGTGTGACTCTGGGCAGGTCACTTAACCTCTATTGGTAATAATTCATTGTCTATAATGCCTTTTAACAAAATTTAATTTCCCTGATTATCTCTTTTAATTAGGTCTATTTTTGCTTTGCTTAGTCTGAAATAGTCATTGTTACACTGGCTTTTTTTACTTTGGCTGAAGCAAAATAGATGCTGCTCTAGTCTCTTATTTTAGCTCTTTCTTGTAACTTTGTTTCATATGTCTTTCCTGTAAATAACACAATGTGTTCTTTCTAATTCATTCTGCTTTCCTCTTCCATTTTATGGGTAAGTTCATCCTATTCGCATTCATAGTTACGATTACTGACTGCATATTTCCCACCATGCTATTCTCTTATACTTATCCTTCTCTTTTTTACCCTCTCCCCTCTTCAAGAGTCTATTTTGCTTCTGACTATTACCTCCCTTAAGTTATACTCCTCCATCTCATCTTTTTCTCTCTTTTAACTTCTTTTCCTTCCTACTTATTTGTTTGGTAAGATGAGTTTCTGTACTCAACTATGTGTGTATGTATAATCATCCCTTCTTGATGAAGTTTAGTTGAGAATGAGGTTCAAGTATTACCCTTTCTTGCCCTCATTATTTCTCCATTGTATAAATCCTTCCTTATATGCCTCATTTATACAAGATAATTTTTCCTTTCTCCCTTCTCCCCTTTTCCAGAACATCCTTCTTCCTCACCCTTCTGTTCTTCTTTTGAGATAATTCCAACACAATAGAATCAAATTTTTGTTGTTTAGTTGTTTTTCAATTGTGTCCAACTTTTTGTGACCCCATCTAGGGTTTTCTTGGCAAAGATACTGCAGTAATTTGCTATTTTCTTCTCCAGCTCATTTACAGATGAGGAAACTAAGGTTAAACCGGGTTAAGAGAGTAGCCAGAGTCACATAACTAGTAAGTGTCTGAAGTCAGATTTGAACTCAGCATTTTATAGACTATACCACCTAGCTGCCCTTAAGCAGACTCCCTTTTATAGAAATAGGGATGATAAAGTTCTGAAGGGTTACACATATCATCTTCCCATATAGGAATATAAACAGTTTAACCTTGTTTAGTACCTTATGACTTCTCTTTCATGTTTATCTTTTTATGTATCTCTTGAGTCTTATGTTTTAACTTCAAATTTTCTATTCAGCTATGGCCTTTTCATCGGGAATATTTGTTAAGTCTTCTGTTTCATTAAATGCCCATTTTCCCCTGTAGAATAATTGTTTTGTTATACCCAAAGAGCTCTAAAAATGTGCATTCCCTTTGACCCAGCAATACCACTTCTAGGGATGTATCCCAAAGAAATCATACAAATTGGAAAAGGACCCACATGTACAAATATACATATATATATGTGTGTGTGTGTGTGTGTGTGTGTGTGTGTGTGTGTGTAAAACAGCTCTTTTTTCTGGTGGCAAAGAATTGGAAATTGAGGAGATACCCATCAATTCAGGAATGGCTGAACAAGTTGTTGTATATAAAGCTAATGCAATGATAAGCAGGAGGACTTCAGAAAAACTGGAAAGACCTGAATGAACTGATGCTGAGTGAAGGAAGCAGGACCAGGAAAATACTGTACACAGTTATAGCCACATTGTGCAATGACTAACTTTGATAGACTCAGCTCTTCTCAGCAATGCAAGGTTCTAAGACAATTCCAAAAGGCTCATGATGGAAAATTCTAATCACATCCAGAGAAAGAATTATGGAGTCTAAATGAAGATCAAAACATACTATTTGTCTCCTCTTTTTTGTTTTGTTTTGTTTCTTTCTCATGGTTCATTCCACTGGTTATAATTCTTTTTTACGACATCACTAATATGAAAATATGTTTGTTTGATATGAATGTATATGTAGAATCTATATTAAATTACACACTGTCTTGGGGAGGGGGAAGGGGAAGAAAATTTAAAAATCAAAAGCCTCTGGCACTTAATGTTTTAAATGAAAAAAAAAGATTTTTTTAAAAAAGAATAATAACTTTGCTGGATAGGTTACTCTTAACTGTGACCCTAACTCCTTTGCCTTCCAGAACATCATATTCCAACCCCTCTGTTTCTTTATAAAGGTACCTACTAAATCATGTGTGATCCTGACTGTGGCTCCACAGTATTTTAATTATTTCTTTCTGGCTGCTTCAGGTTTTTTTTTTTCCCTTGACCTGGGAATTCTGAATTCAGGCCACAATATCCTTGGGAATTTTCATTTTGGTATTTCATTTGGGAGGTGACTGGTGGGTTCTTTCCATTTCTATTGTGTCCTATACCTTTAAGATAACTGGGATATTTTCTTTATAATTTTTTGAAATATGATATCTAGGCTCTTTTTTTTGTTGTTCATATCTTTCATGCAGTCCAATGATTGTTGAATTATGTCCATCAATTTTCAAGATCATTTTTTTTCCTATTAAGATATTTCACATTTTCTTTCTTTTTTTTTAGTCTTTTGACTTTGTTTTATTGATTCTTGATGTTTCATGTAACCATTAACTTCCACTTGGCCAATTCTAATTTTTAAGGAGTTATTTTCTTCAGTATTTTTTGTATCTCTTTTACCAAGCTATTGATTCTCCTTTCATAATTTTCTGGCATAACTCTCATTTCTTTTTCCTATCTTTTCTTTCAAAGTTGTTTTTCTCTATAATATTATTATCATATAAAATGTTCTCCTAGTTCTGCTCACTTTGCTCTACATGAATTCAAAAAAGTCTTCCCAGTTTCCTCTGAAATTGTCCATTTCATCATTTCCTATGGCACAACAATACTAAATTATATTCATGTTCAACAATTTGCTTAGCCATTCTCCAACAGTTCATCCTTTATTTTCCAGTTTGGGACTATTATCCATTTATTCCTACCCAAACTAGCCAGATAACTTGCCATGATCATAGTACTTAATGGCTGGGACTTCAGATACAGGTGGAAGGCACATAAATTTTTGTAGCATTGGTCATTGTCCAAGTAGGGACACATCCAGGTGAGGTTCCATAGTTGCCAGAATTTAGTCCCTGTGCAATGGGAATAGAAAGATGGACATGGGGGGAAATGCAGATATATGAAAGGAAAGACAGATGCACAATGAAAATAACCTCTACTTCAAAGTTTGTCTAAGACTGGCCCTATCTGAGTAGAGGCTAGACATTTCTGTCAATAACACTAAGCGTGTGAATTCAGGAAATTGCTGATCCATTACAGTCAGTGGTGCACACTAAAGTAGTCTGGTAGATTTAATGAGCCTCCAAAAATGCCTCACAGACTTGGGAGCCGTTTACTTGCCTACCAGGTTCTAGCCCATTAATTTATATCTAATGCCAGTGGTTTTGCCAGTAAGTTAATGTCTGTATCAAGCAGTAACCTGGTACATTAGCCAAGTCTCCAGCCCCTACTTCTTGCAGAGCAGTGGTTCTTAAGCCATTGGTCTCTACATTACATTAATAGGACAAAGGTTCTGAGGATTTATCTATCCCATATACTCCCTATTAACATATTGTTGGAAGGAATCCCTACCCCCACTCCAGATTTTGATTCAATATATTTATTAAGAGCTTACTATGTGTAAGGCACTGGGAATGCACAGATTTTAAAAAATAAGTCCCTGTTCTCAAGTAATAAGGAAATCTATAACTCTTTCACCCCAAAAAAATTTAATTAAAAGCATTATAGTATAGGTGTAAATTAGATAAAGTGCAGTAAGAAAATTTAGGGACGGAAAAGAAATTTCTAGCTGGAAGTTGAGGGAGGGAAGTAGTATTTGAGCAGGTCATTAGAGAGGCAAAGACATTCTTATATCTTCATTGTTTCATTATGAAAAGAGAAAGGAAGGGAAAAGTGAGATGGAGTTGTACATGCTTGTGGGTTCTTGAGGGAACTCCTTTCCTGATTGCCAATACCACTGTACCCACTGCACTGTAATCAGGACCACCACTTCTTGCCCTAAACATTGTGTTAGGTACCTAATTGGTCTTCTTGCCTCAAATCTCTTTCTTCTCTAATACACCCTTCACAAAGTTGCCAAAGTAATTTTTCTCACTTACAGATATAGTCAAGTTACTCCCTGCTCAAAAGACTTTTGTTTAGCTCCCGCTTTGCCTACCATACTAAAATATAATATAGGTCCATACTACTTTTCAAGGTTCTCCTGTTTACATATTCTACATTCTAGTAAAACTATAATAGTCCCTGATCTTCCCCCTCTCCTAATCTCTGTGTCTTTGATTTTCTCATTCCATATGCCTGGACCAGACTTCCCCTAGCTTTCACTTCTACCTGCTGAAACTTAACTCATCCTTCAAGGTCCAGCTAAGATGTTAACAGATTCTGCCAGTCAGTAAACAAGCATTTATTAAGCACTCACTATACTGAGTGCTGGAAATACAAAAGCAAACAAAAAGAAAGAAAGATAGTACCTGCCCTATAATAGACAAAGAAAACACATAAAAAGGAAGCTGAGTGTGGGGGCAAAATACAGAAACAATGAGACCCAGTACATGGGGCATGGCAGAGAAAGTCCAAAGTGCAGCCTGAAAGAAGACTGAAACAAGACTGGCCTTGGTTCTGGGAGGAGTCATTCAACCAGAGTGACAAGCTTTCCATGTATGAAATCTAGTGCTAAAGTTTGCTTCCAGGAGTAAAAGGTTTGGGGGGAGGGGGAGCCTGGTAGAGAAAATCCTGAGTGTAGCCTGGAGAGGAATGAGGTCTTCCATCTGCCTTCTCTGATCACCCCAGCTAAAAGTGACCATTCCCTCCTTCATTTTTCTAGTCCATTCTGATTGCCTTCTTTTATGAACTTAATTTTATTCTAAGGGCAGAGCCAAGATGGCAGAGTAGAAGCACAAACTTGGCATGGACTTTAGCTCCAACAACTTTCAATACCTGCAAAAAATGACTCTAAACAAATTTTAGAGCTACAGAACCCACAAAGAGACAGAGAGAAACAAATCTCCTGCTGAGGACAGCCCAGCAGGCTGACAGGAGAGAGCTATCACAGCACTGGGAGCCAAGTGCAGACCCAAATGAGCCATGTAGTTCTGGCCCCAGGGTGGCCTGACCAGCGGCAGCCCGAGCAGACTTCAGGAGAGGAAGCACCAGCAGCTGTGATGGCTTCCAGACTTCCCAACCCATAAATGCCAAAGACAAAGTAAAAGGTCAGTGTGGAGCTCTGTTAGAATAGGGAGGATGGAAGAGCATGGGCTGGGCCTCTGCCCCCAGGGTGAGGAGTGATGGAGGCCAGGGGGCTGCACAGCCACCCCATGGCTACCTCAGGTGTTTCTGGCCTACAGATCACAGGCAGACCAAGCAACCATTCACAGGGTAATCACTCTTGCTTTCACCTGCTTGGATCTGGATCGTGGTCTTGGTGGTGGTTCTGGGGTGTGTGGCCAGGTGCCAGGGGTTGTGGGAGCTGTGGATTGGGCACCCAACTAATATCTCCGGCAGCTGCAAAAACCCCAGCGATTTGGGACAAAGCTCTCTCCATTCTGGAAGCAGAGTTCTACTGTGACAAAGAGCTCAAAAGTCAAGTAATTGGCTGCCAATATGAGGAAGCACAAACAGACCATAGAATCCTTTTAGGGGGACAAAAAGGATCAAGGCATGGAGGGGGAAGAAGACAGCAAAGTCAGAACTCCTGCATCAAAAGCCTCCAAGGAAAAATATGAACTGCTTACATGCCATGGAGGAGCTCAAGAAGGATTTTGAAAATCAAGTAAGAGAACTGGAGGAAAAATTGGGAAGAGAAATGAGAGTGATGCAAGAAAATCATGAAAAGCAAGTCAACAACCTGCTTAAGGAGAACCAAAAATACACTGAAGAAAATAACACCTTAAAAAATAGACTAACTCAAATGGCAAAAGAGCCAGTGAGGAGAAGAATGCCTTAAAAATCCAAATTTGCCAGATGGAAAAAGAATTTGAAAAACTCACTGAAGAGAATAACTCCTTCAAAATTAGATAGGAGCAATTGGAAGCTAATGACTTTATGAGAAATCAAGATACTATAAAATAGATCCAAAAGAATGAAAAAATAGAAGGCAATGTGAATATCTCATTAGAAAAACCACTGACCTGGAAAATAGATCCAGGAGAGATAATTTTAAAATTATTAGACTACCTGAAAGCCATGATCAAAAAAAGAACCTAGACACCATCTTTCAAGAAATTATCAAGCAAAAATGCTCTGATATTCTAGAATAGAATAGAAATTGAAAGAATGTACCAATTGCCTCTTGAAAAAGATCCCAAAAAGAAAACTCCTAGGAATATTATAGCCAAATTCCAGAGTTCCCAGGTCAAGGAGAAAATACTGCAGAAGACAGGAAGAAACAATTTGAGTATTGTGGAAGCACAATCAGGATAACACAAGACCTAGCAGCTTCTACAGTAAGGGATCAAAGGGCTTGAAATATAGGGGCAGCTAGGTTGCACAGTGAGTAAAGTGCTGGCCCTGGAGTCAGGAGGACCTGGGTTCAGATCTGACTTAATTCACTTAACACACACACACACACACACACACACACACACACACACAAAACCTAGCTGTGTAACCTTGGGCAAGTTACTTAAACCCAATTGCCCTCCAAAAGGCCAAAAAAAAAGGGGGGGTTGAAATATGATATTCTGGAGGTCAAAGGAGCTAGGACTAAAACCAAGAATCACCTACCCAGCAAAACCGAGTACAATGCTACAGGGAAAAATATGGTCATTCAATGAAATAGAGTATTTTCAAGAATTCTTGATGAAAAGACCAGAGCTGAACAGAAAATTTGACTTTCAAATACAAGAAGCATGAGAAGGTAAACAGGAAAAAGAAATCATAAGGAATTTAAGTTGAACTATTTACGTTTCTAAATGGAAAAACAATCATCGTAACTTATGACACTTTTCTCAGTATAAAGATAGTTGAAGGGAATATATATGTATGTATATGTACACATATATGTATACATACATATGTGTATGTATAAGTGGGTATATGTGTATATAAATATACATGTAAGTGTGGGCATATGTATGGTTATGTATACATAGAGGGCACAGGGTGAGTTGAATATGAAGAGATGATAACTAAAAAATAAAATTAAGAGGTGAGAGAAGAATTTTTGGGAGAAAGAGAACATGGGAGATAGATTAGGGTAAATTATCTCATATAAAAGAAGTAAGAGAAAACTGTTACAATGGAGGGGAAGAGCAAGAAGGTGAAAGGGAATGGGACTTTATTCTTATTGAATTTGTATTAAGGAGGGGATAACATACACACTCAATTGGGCATCTTACCCTATAGGAAAATAAAGGGATAGGGGATAAAAGGGGGAGGGTAATAAAAGGGAGAGCAGATTGGGGGAAAGGGTAGTTAGAAACAAACATTTTTGAAAAGGGATAGGGTCAAAGGAGAAAATAAACTAAGTAGGGGGTGGGATAGGATAAAGGGAAATATAGTTAGTCTTTCACAATATAACAACTATGGAAATTGTTTGGGTAATTAAATATGTACAACCTATATTGAATAGCTTATCTTCCCAGTGGGGGTGGGTGAGGAAGGAAGAAGGGAAAAATTCTGGAACTCAAAGTTTTAAAAACAAATGTTTAAAAAAAATTGGGTTTTTTTACATGCAACTGGGAAATAAGATACACAGGCACTGGGGTAAAGAAATCCATCTTGCCCTACTAGAAAGTTAGGGGGGTGATGGGGGAGGATATAAAAGAGAAAAGATTGGGGGAAGGGGTATTCAGCAGGCTTGCTATCTTGGGGTGGGAGTAGGGGAAAGACAGGGGGAAAATTGTAACTCAAAATCTTGTGGAAATAAATGTTGAAAACTAAAAATAAATAAATTAATTTAATTTTTTAACAATTATTCTAACTTTTATTCTAAGTTACTGGTGAGCATGCCTCATATCCCCACTAGAGTATAAACTCTTTCATGTCAAAGCCCATGCCATTTTTTCCCCAGCATTTAGCATAGTGCCTGACATACACAAAGTGGGCACCTAATACATGTTTTGTTTTATTTCCAATTCAATGGAAATATAATGAAAAGAGCAAAAAGACTGGGGTTTCTGCTACTTTCTTACTGTCTGTTTGACATTGGATGAGTTCACTTGATCTCTGTGGGCCTCAGTTGCCATATCTGTAAAATGAGGGGCCTGGGCTGGATAATGTCCAAATCCCCCTTCGGCTCTGAACTCTAGGGTCTGAATTGAAGCATATACAGACCACACTTGAAGAATCTCTGCTTCGGAGCACCATAAGGGGAGCCTAGTTAAAATCAGATTGCATGCCCATCTGTGGTTTAGCTGGCTGCCTTCAACCCCTTAGTTATTCAGACAAGTAACTGGTCACTTGAACACTCAGCTGCCCTTATTATTGTAATCCTTCAGATGGCCATCTGTTCTGCTCATGTGGGAGAGCTAGCCCAAGGGAGAAGTACTCAGCTGCCCTGCATCCTCAAATCAGGTCAATTACACCACTGTGCTTTAATTGCTCATGATGGCTAGGCTATTGTATTTGAGCCATCAGTAATTTCCAGTCCATTGTCACTAAGGATTTCAGGGTAATGAAAGTGCCAACCTGTTCCTAGGGGGTTCCTGGCACCACACAGTTTGTGGACCAGCCTGCAAGTGTACATTTCACACCCTATCAGCCCCTGATTTTCAAGCCATCATGTAGGTTAAAGTAAAGCCAGCCCACAAAGTACTGGCAGGGCTGGAGGAAGCCTTGTTCAAAGACAATTCATTTTCAATGAAAAGGAGCAGGGGATGGCTATTTCCTAACAATGGATCTAATCTTCCTCAGCTACAGGCAGCATCCCGTGGCTCTGGGCATAGCTCTTTTTTTCCAGCTGAAGGCTAACCATTTCCTCATGTGATTGGGGTGACTGTTTTACCAAACTAAATTTCAAAAGTGGTTTTGAAAAATTCCAGGAAACTGACATTCCTATTTCCTAGACCTCAGGTTTGAGAGACTCTAATGATCATTTCTCATCTCACACAATTATAGATGAATAATCTTCTGAATCATTATTACTTCTTTGAAGAAAATTTGGTTCTTTTTGTCAGATGAAGGAGAATGGAAAAAAAAAATAATTGATGGAAATATCCCAGATGCCACATAGGAAGATGTTGTATTTGTCAAATAATCCAAACTTTGGGGAGTTCCAATGAGATCCAAATGTCTTAAAGACATGTACATGGCTTCAGATTTGCAATAACTATACATGTGAACTTAAATCATTCAACCTCTCTGACACTCAGTTTCCTCATCTGTTAACAAAAAAAGAGGGGCAGCTAGGTGCCACAGTGGGTGTGGCCCTGGAGTCAGGAGGACTTGAGTTCAAATGTGACCTTAGACACTGTGTGACCCTGGGCAAGTCACTTAACCCCAATTGCCTCAAAAAAGAAGAAGAAGAAGAAAGACAAGGTAAGATTAGATGGAGTTTGAGGTCTCTTTGAGCTCTAATTCTATGATACTATTACTCAATAACTTAAGTTCCTTTCTGCTCAAAATGCTATAAGCTTATAATGACATGTATGTGTTTTATAATGATATACATGTTTTATAATTATATATATACATACATGTGTATATATAATGTAACTAGTGAGTTTCACTGGAAAGTATGCTCCTTGAGGGTAGGTAATATGTATTATATAGGTCATGTGTCACTGAGCAAGTTACTCAACTTCTAAGTGCTCCAGGCCACAGGCATTAAACACAAAGTCCTGGGACTGCATTTCACCCTCAATGCTCCCCAGTACAACCAGAACCATATTAAAATATAATTGGGAAATATTTAAGAAAAATAAATAAAAACACAATAGAACATAGATAATGTTAATATGTGATTTTCTAAGTCAATATGTGGCAGGGAACAATGCTTCTGTATGGTTTAGTGGTTTCTATTTGACACTACAGTTTCTATTTAACATTACAGTTCCTATTTGATGCCACAGAAACTACAGTTTCTATTTTATTCTATTCTATTCTACTCTAAAGTTGCTCTATGCAACTTTCTAAGACTATAAGTAACAGAGAAATTATCAGCCTGAATTAGTAGAGAAAGTTCCCTATACCTATGAAACCATAGATTCAGTCCCTATAGCTATCCCTATATTTGATTGCATGGTGGATAGAAGATTGGCCTTAGAATAATGTAGCCCTAGGTTCAAGTGCTGTCTCTGACACACACTGGCTAGGTGACCACTGAAAAATTACTTAATCCCTTAGGCGCCCACATAGTGATTAAAACTATAAATTACAGAAAAGTTGCCTACATGCATGAATAGAGGAAGGGAGATTTCCATACTTGGAGCTCCTTACACAAATGAAATCACATGTCCAGGTTGCCATTCTTCTCCCTCCCCCCAAAATGGGAAGATTGTACCTAGCATATTATGGAATATCTATTAACTAAATATCCTAAATTTTGTATATAATAGATTTACAGTTTCATGTGCAATCATTTTTTTCTATTCTACATAGTAGAAATGCATGTTTTATTTCTTAAATTCAGAATAAAATAATTTTTTGAAAGAAGCATAAGTTTACTTTCAAACTCAAATATGTCTTCCTGCTTCCTTTATCACAATTGAATCCTGTCCCTAAAGCCAAAGGGACAAGCTTATGTCTACTTTACCTGTTTTGAGGACACATCAAAGTCAACAATTTTAGACTAAATATTCACTTTCAGAATGAGAGACTGTTAGTTTGGGAATGAAACAAGTAAATCCTCAGTTCTAAGCCCCTCCCTTTGCAGATGAGGAAAATGAGGCCCAAAGGGATAAGTATGTTGCCAGAGCTGGGACTTGAACATAGTTCTCCTACCTCTCAATCTAAGACTCCTCCCATTCTACATTCTCCATTTTGTCTTGTTTCTTTCTTCCTAACACATAAAAGTGCTTGACTGACATCTGGAAATTCTATAATCCAATGAAATTATATCTGTGGGAACAGATAATCAAATGGGAGTCATCCTTCCCAAGAGTCCATTGCCTCTCATCTCCTAAGGATACACCTGAGCCTTTTAATGGAGCTCTTTCAGCATTTAGTGTATTTAGGAGACTTCTTTTCCTATATTTCCACATATTAAGTACATTCTATGCTGAAATATACTAATTTGCATGGCTAAGTTTTGGTATGTTTGTTTTAAAATAGTACCTGTAAAGAAGACTGGACTTGGAATCAGGAGGAACCTCAAATACTTACTGATTGTATGTGTGTGGAAAAGCCATTTAATCCTCTGATCCTCAGTTTCCTCATATGCAAAATGAGGAAAAATATAGTAAAAGTAGCTATAGTATCTGCCTCACTGGGTTATTGTGAGATCAGTTTTAGAAAGCATTTCACAAACCTTAAAAACCCATATAAACATGATAGAGATGTTGGAAGATTAGGGGCAGCTAGGTGGCACAGTGAATAAGAGCGCCGGCCCCAGAGTCGGGAGAACCAGTGATCAGTCAGGCCTCAGATACTTAACACCCACACAAAAAAACTGGCCCTGTAACCTTGGGCAAGTTACTTAACCCCAATTGCTTAAAAAAAAAAAGAAGTTGAAAGATTAGACATTTTCTCTGATTCCCCTTGAACTTTCATATCTCTCCAAAACAGAAAATATGCACCAAAGATAAATCATGTCTCCTTTATTTAGGACACCTGGAATCCAAAAGATTTAAAATAAAAACAATGAAATGACATCTCAACTAAGCTTTCTCAGCACCCTTCCTCCCCTAAAAATCCCACCCTTCTGCCAAGAGGCACCCACCCCTATACCCTGGCCTCTCTTTCCAGTGCCTTGGAGATCCCAGTTCTCTAGGGCTACATGGCCAGCCCACAACAGGCATTATTCTGTGCCACAAAAGATCTCTTCAGGAGAATCAGGAACAGAGTGAAAGAAAGGGCAGGACGCATGTCTGAACTTTCAATAGTTCATCCCAGCCCCCCGCCCCCCATCTTCCTCCTGGCACCTCAGAGGCCCAAACTACAAAAAATCAGCTCCACTGCATCAGCATCAGATTGCTGAACTGCTAGTGGCAGATCACAGAAGTGAAGGACAAAGGGAGAAGGCTACAACACTGGGGCAGGACATGGTTTATGGGAGTTATGTAGCACTCCAATAAGGCTGAGGGAAAGAACTCAGTATCCAGCTAGGAATTAGCTCTGTCCACCCTAAAGTCATCTGGGGCACAGACCTAGGCTGGTGAGTGGTGAATTGCCAAGTGGAAGAGAGGGCCAAAACATTGAGATTCCACTCCCAAGGAAACCACCATCAGAGAGAAGGAAGTCAGAGAATGAGCAATGGAGAAAGTAAGGGGAAAAGACAGAATTTACTAAATTTCTCAAGAAGAAGAAAACTTAAAGACCTTGAACATAAGCTAATAAATCCACAAGGAAAACATTTACAGGAGAAAGAAATATGGCCTCGAGATCTAATGTGCTCAGACATCCATGAATAAATACTGCAAAACAAACAAAGAAAAAAATGACCCAACACTTAATGAGACAGATCCTGTGGAATTTGAGGAGAACATGGAACCACAATACACTGTTAGTGAGTGGTTTAAAAGAGAAATGAAAATTATGAGAGCAAAGTTATGTTCTGCACAGCAAAAATAATGAGCACAATAGAAACACTGTAATCTGCAATGACAAATTTCACCAAAGAAACAAAAGAGAGAACAATAAACTGGGAATGCGAATACTCACAAGTGAAGGACAAACTAGAAGAAGAGAACCAAATAAATAACAACAATAATAGTAATAACATGAATAGAAGATATGCATACTATACAAGCAAAAAAAAATATCCTGAAGACAGGATACATAAAGACAACCTAAGGATCATAAATTTCCCAGAAAAACAGGACAGGATGAAAATCTTAACTACATAATTCAGGAAATAATATAATAAAACTGCCCAGAGCTTCTGAACATGGACAATGAAATACCAATTGAAAGAACTTATAAATCACCTCCAGAAAGGATTCCCATAGAAGGCTTCTTAGAAGCCTCCCAAGACTTCAAAATCCAAGACACATAGTAGTTTAATTTAAGAATTCACTTCAGAAAAATCTATACAAATGTCACTTGGTATCACTGTTATTTTTAACAAAAGTTTACAAAGAACTATCTTCATAGCAATTGGCCACATTACTATTTTACTATGCACAAAGAGAGACAGAAAGGGAGACACCCAGAAAATAGTTTTCCATTTGTCTTTAGAGATTACTTTTAATTTTTCATGTCCTACAAGTATCTAAGATGGGGGGCCATCAAGTACTGCCATCTTCCCTGAAATTACATCCTACACACCCTCAGGCATTATCATCTGAACTGCCAATTCCCTCTAATGATCTGTGGATCTTGCCCTCAACCCTGCAGTTAGATTCTCCCATATAAGTTACCTTCCCCAATTACAATGTGAACACCTTAAGGAAAGTGACCCTACCAATATTTTATTTGTATTGCTAAAAATTTGCCTAGTGTTGGTACATAGTAAGTGTTTAATAAATGATTTTCATTCATTCAATCATCCTTTCATCTAGAAGTTACAGTATGCATGGCCAGGGACACTTATACTAAAAATCACTTCCTCTTATTAAAGCACTTTGGAAGTCTGCAAGTTTCAATTCCTAAAAGGTCTTTGCCTTAGTTCCCTCTCCAAAGAAAACAAAATTTCACATGTAAAATCTCACATTAGCAAAGTAATGTGAGAAGATTATGGATCCAGAGCAGGAAGGGACCTCAGAAGGCATATAGTTCATTCTCCTCATTTTACAGATGAGAAAAATGAGGCCCAGAGACATGAAGTGTCTGTCCAATGTCACAAAGTAAGCAAAGGTCAGAGGTCAAATTTTAGACGTGAACCTCAGGGTTCCTTTGTTTTGTTCTAACAGGAAGGAAGATGCAATGCATTCCTTAATTGGCACAGAAAATGTTTTAGGAATGCAGTTCAAGAATCACAGGTAATAGGAATGCCTCAAGTAGATATTTTCATAAAGGAAACCTACTACCCCAGTCACAGACCCTAGATTAAGAACACTTATGAATTAAAGTAACCAAATTGAACCAGCCTGAACTTTTAGCTGTGGTTTTATTTGGTTATTGATAAGCATATATATCCATTTGCATTATTATACATTAAGGAAAAATGAAGACAGTCAGCAAAGGGTATAATACTACAAGCATCTAACATGGATTATGTGCCATATTATGCTCAATTATAGAATCCAATCCCTGTTGAATTTCATTGCTTATAGTACTAGATTTCCTCTTAAGATACTCTGAAAAACCAATATTCTTACCTGCAGTGGGTTTAAATTATTCAAGGTTTGGGTGTGTTTTCTTTTTTTTCATCAAAAGTCAAAACTAGGACCAAACTTGAGCTGTTTTCCTGACCACCAGGCTATTTCCAGATAAAACAGGGTTCCAGTACAAATCATTTCTGAGGTTTTGCCCCTAAAGCTATGGGGGCAGAGTTAATAGAGCTATCACTTGCTCTTATCTGTAAACAGAGGATGATAGATGACTGCTTCCTAAATGTGCTTGATTTCAGCCCAGAAGACCTCTCCTTAGCATACATAAAGAGAAGTTAGATTTCCAGTAGATGAAAGGTTCAGTTCAATGTATTCTTGATCTCACTGTAACCTCCTATTCTCCCTATTTGTTATCTCTAAGGCCATCAGTCATGCTCTGGCTTCTCTCTCTTTCTCTCTCCATCTTAACTTTATAGTTAACTGGTTCAACTATACACACTATCCTCTATTCTCAAATCCCTTGCCCCTTTGTCCTATCACACTGCCTTTCCAAACTCCTAATGTTGGATTTTCCCCACCATCAGCTTTCTGTACTCTTATTCACATAGAGTCAAATGGTGTTGAAGGAAATCATACAAACATGTGGACTTTACATGTTTATATTACAAAGTTATGTTTTCTCATCTCTACTAAGCCCTCACTGCTCAGTACAATCCTTTTACCTTTTCCTAATTTTCGATTTTTCCTTTTATATTACCTTTTTCCCTGTTGCCTTCAAAAATGCCCAAGTCTCTCCCATCTTAAAAATTGAAAAAATATGTCATTCACATGACCCTAGCATTCCCTCAAGATACCTCTACTCTCTTTTTCAGAGAAACTCCTAGGAAGAAAAAAAAAGAAATTATTTTCTTTCTGCCTCTAATTACTTTCCTCTCACTCACTTTTCAATATCTCACAATCTGGCTTCTGACTTCATCACTCAATTAAAACTGTTCTTTTCAAGACCACCAGTGATCTCTTAACTGCCAAATCAAATGGCTTTTCTTAGTCCTTAGCCTTCTTGACCTCTCTTCAGCATTTGCACTACTGAGCACCCCCTTCTTGTAGATGTTATCTCCTATCTGGAGATTTGTGACATAATTCTCTTCCTCCCCATTTGGCAATTCCTCAGTCTCATCCATGGCCCATCCCTTACTGTGAGTGTCTCCTAAAGTTCTGTCGTGGGCCCTACTCTTTTCTCTCTTAGCTCTACTTTCTTTTGGATGATCTGTCAACATGGGTTCAATTATTGTCTCTATGCAGATGACTCCCAGATTCACATATCCAGTCTCAGTGTCCTTCCTGAGCTCCATTGATACAGCACCAATGGATGTCTTACAAGCACATTCAACCCAACATGTCCAATATAGATTATCATTATCTTTCTCTAAAACTTTCCTCTTTTCCTAATTTCTTCAGAATCATTCTCAACTTTTCCCTTCGCTTAATTTCCTCCATGCCATGATCCAATCAGCTCCCAGTTCTTAGAGATCTTACCTCCAATCTGTCCCTTCTCTCCACTCCCTTGGCCCTCATCACCTATTGCCCAGAGTATTGAGATAGTCTTCTAATTTGTCTCCCTGACACTATTCTCCTCCAGCACCTCTCTAATCCATCCTCCACACTGCTCCAAATTGGAATTCCTAAAACCTGAGCCTAACCAAGACACTTCTGTTCAAGAAGCTCCTTTGGCTTCTTATTGCCTCTCAGATAAGTCCCTCTGTTTAGCATTTAAAGCCTCTAATAATGATTCTAAAATACCTTTCCAGGCATTTTACACATTAATCTCCTTTACATACTCCACATTCTAGTCAGACTAGAGTACCTATTCTTCCCTTTTGTTTCATCTTCTGATTCTGTGCTTGTATCCATTGTCTTTCCCATGTCTGAAATGCACTATTTCCTTATCTCTACCTCTCTGAATCTCTAGCTTCCTTCAAAGTTGAGCTCAGTTCCAAATTTCTAGAACAGATACAGAACAAAGTCCAAGCTTATTTCCTTAGGCATTCATTCCCTCTCCCAAATTATGCTGGTTATACTTAGATATATTTTATTTTACTTATCTGTGTACATATTATTCCCCCCCCCCAATACAACTCAAGCCCCATAGAATATAAGCTTAGTGAAGACAGTCACTCTTCATTTTTATCTTTGAATCATCCTGCACCTAATACAAGCATCCGGTTCTTAACAAATGCTAATGGAATGAACAAATGCATTTATTAAATGCCTGCTGTGTTGGGACCCTAAAGGAGATACAAAGAACAGTAAGATAGTATCCTTGCCTTCAAGGAACTGATGATCTAGCAGGAGGAATAAGACAATATGCCAATTAAAAAAAAAACCTTAAATATTTCAATGCCTTTGCAGTCTCCTCGATATGGATTATGGCTACGGCAGTAATCTGTATAATGGACTACTTGCCTCTTCTCAAACATGACATCCTATCTCTAATTACATACATTTATACCAGTTTTCCCTCTATACATGTAATATTCTTCCTTCCCTGATTTTTAGCTTCACTAGTTTCCTTTAATACTCAGCTTAAATCATATCTTCACCATGAAGCCTTTCCCACTCTGTTCCCAGGCCCCCATTCCAGTCCCTTCTGAACAAACATAGTGATCTTTACATGTTGTCTCTTCTAATAGAATGGAAGCTTCTTAAAGACAGGAACCATGTTTTGGCCTTTCTTTATATCCCAGTGCTTAACACAGGGCCTGGCAAGTGCTTAAAAAATGCTTGTTGGTTGATTGGTTGATTGATTGATTGATTCCTTCCATTGGTCACTACCCACCCACATCTTTCATAGTTAGCAATTATTATCTACATTTTCTCATAGATCTACTACAGAGCTATAATAGTAATGGAATTTAAAGGTCCCCCTGTATTGACTTGGTTTTTGGGTTGAGTATTAAAACCCAGAGCTTGTGAATTCCACTTGTGGGATGGACTTGCTGACGTGAAAAGAGAAGGCTGGACTGGGAGGAGCTGGTGCCATGGATTTAGAGAGAAGGCCTGAGAAGAGAGAGAGGCAGAAGAACTTTTGGAAGCAGCATCGTGGAGGCAGAGAGAGAGAGAGAGAGAGAGAGAGAGAGAGAGAGGATTGCTGAGGGCCAGCTCGAGCTGCTCAGGACTTTTGAGAGCTGCCGCCCAGAGCTGCCAAGGACTGAAGAGACATGGCTGTGATGCCGGTATTTTGTCTGTCTGTTTTGATGTGTTTTGCCAGATTTGTCCACTGGTGAAGGACAGAGCTGTTGTTGCAGAGGTCCTGGAAACTTGGTGTTTGTTCAGAAGCCCTGAAGAAGGATTTTCTTGTTGTATATTTACAGAAATCCTGGAAGAGGGTCTTGCTGATATTTTCAGGGGTCCTGAGACTGTTCTGCAGACAGAGAGTGAATTAATGAGGACACTGGCAATGTATATTGTGGCTTTGTTTGGCTTTGTTAAGCTTTGTCTCCCCAGGAACAGAGATTGCTGAGAATTTGCCTCAGGTCAAGATGAAGAAAAGACCTCTCCTTTTGGTATTGAATGCTGTGATGATATCTTAACCTTGCTGTAGCTCAAGGGTAGATGGCCTTTGTGCTCTCCACTGCCCCTTTGGAGAAGTTAACTGAATGATAATTGTAATTCCAGTGGTGGGAAACTTGACATTTTGTGCTCTGTGATTGACCAAATAAATATACTTTGTTTATGATTGGAAACTAATCTTAATCTCCATTTGAGAAGAGAGACTTGGTGATGAATGTACTTTCCAGGGGTGGAGTAGTACTCGGCAATTATTGAATTACACTTGGTGAATGATATATTTTGATTTTCTTTGTTCTGTGAATGTTTTGCCTCAATTTGTCACTGAATAAAATGGAGAGTTACTATGCTTGGAAGTTGCCTTTGCTTGGCATTAGAAGAGCCTCTACCAAAATTGATGAAGACCTTTCTTCAGATTTTCTAACACTTTATGCATACAAGTGAGGCCCTCAAAATGTCCATCTATTATCCCTTGCTCAGCTCCTTTTCTGCACATAAAATTCCTCAATGGCATTGTTTATGCTACTTAATGTTTGTTGGATTGGATTTTTTTTATTATAGGTCAATACTGGAAATCTACTGCAGTCTATTTATATCTACCATATGCCCAGTCCAGGTATTTTCCAGAACCCAAGCATTTTAGTTGGTTATTCTCCATGCCTGGAATATTCTATTTCTTTATCTCTACCTCCTGACTTTTCTGGTTTCCTTCAAATCATGTCTAAAATCCCATTTTCTATAAGAAGACTTTCTTGATCCCCCTTAATGTCAGTGCCTTCTTTCTGCTGATCATCTCAAATGTGTCATAGGTGTAGATGCAAATATAGATGTATTTTTCACATATTTTTTGTCTCTTCCAATCACCCATGAGTACCTTGAGAACAGGGATTATCTTTTTTTTCTTTTTTTGATATCCCCAGTGGTTAGCACAATGCCTGGCACAGAGCACTTTTAAAAACATATTGTCTTTTGGGACAAAAGAAATTTTGGTTTTTCAAAGACTATGATGTTCCAAAATTGACAACCATACAACATCACCTGAGAATATTTGTGTGTGTACACGTATATGTATATACACACGTACACACACAGAGTTTGTTTGGTGGGAGCAAGGGTTGGGGTTACAGGTAAAGAGAAGTACCATGGAGTATTTTTGTAGTTTTGTACCCAAATTCATGTCTATTTACAATGTCTTTCCCAGATTTATTTAATGATGTAGTAAGTATGTGATCTGGCCATCCAACTATGTATCTTTGTCAGGATAAAAAGCATTTTTCATCCACTTAGTTTTTCCAGTACAAATTAATATTGTATCCTAGATACATTTGCAAAGAGAAACGTCTTGATAACCTCATAATGTATAAGGAATCTTTTTTGCATTTAGACCTTAGTTCTGATATGACTCCCACTTCCTTCACCTGTCACTTCCTATCTTAAGATATAGTCATTTTCATTTTCCTTTGATGCTATTTGGTAATTACCATGTCTAACACTTTCAAACTCTTCATTAGACAGTAGAATAAGGCTTCAGAATAGACTACAAGATTCTTGCCTCTTTTGCTTCTTAAAAATGAACTGCATTTTTAAACATGCTTTTCTCCACCCTTCCCTTACATACCTTTGCACTAAAGTAACAAGGCTTAAAAATATATTGACTCATTAGAAGTTAATGAGTTGATGAGTTTGTGATGTTTTTAAATCTATTCTACCAAGTCCTTTATTTGATTTTCCAAGGATTTTTCCCTTTAGCTATAGTTTCCTTTTGCCTCCTAGTTTTATTTATCATGAGAATATTAATATTTATTTGATTCACTTCTTCTGAGAGTATATCAATTCATTGGTCACCAAATGTCTCATTTATCTAGAATACCAAGAATTAAGGATAAAGATGGTCTAAAACATGTATGCCTCCTAATACATTTTTTCCCCTTTTTCAACACCCTACTACCATCACTGTGGAAGCAGAAGGCACTGCATAGAACCGACGACCATTTTTAATGTCTTTCCTTCATACTATGGGTTACCAAGATCAAAGAATTCATTACCTCGAATCCAACCTACTAGTAATGAATGTCTCAGTACTTATAAATGCAGATCATAGAACTATAGGATTTTACATTTGAAAGGAATTTCAGTCACCATCTAGTTTAACTCAGACTAACCATTATTAGTGATCCCTTGACTCTCAGGACTGATTTTACGAATGCTTGAAGATAGTTGGTATCACATCTTCCCAAATGTGTCCTAAAAAAAGTAAATATATTCGATTATTGGCATACTACTTGAAGCCTTTCCAACATGGCAGAAACTGGTAAAACTTACAATTCAGCTAGTATTGCCCATGAGAACACAGAGTGACTTCCCATACAAGATAAACATAAAAGATATTTACAAAGAAATTACTATGAGAAACCCAACAAAGAAGAGATTGTTTCTCTTATTTTCCAAGAAGGCTTCGTGAAAGAGTACATTTCATGCACTGAATGGGGACATCTAAAGATGCATTCCATAAGGGACTTCAATAGACACCATGGGAGAAACCTGGGAAAAGTTCATTCTAAGCATGGATCATAGATGAGAGAAAGGGGAAAAAAGTCTCATGCATTGGGGAAAATCCTCTAAAGAGGGGTTTTTAACCGAGGGTTCATGAACTTTAAAAAAAAATTCTGCTAACTTCAGTTCAAAATAATTTGGTTCCTTTGCCATCCTCTATATTCTTATTCATTTAAAAATTATTCAAAGAAGGAATTCATAGGCTCAACCAGAATGCCGGAGGGGTCCAGGACACAAACAGGTTAAGAACTGTCGCCCTGAAGATTTCTAGAAAGAATGAACTGCATGGAGAGAGACAGAAATCAGTGGAAGAGTGGGAAAAAAGCTTTCAAAGGACAAGGGGGCTTATAAGTAAGTTGATGAGCAAGTGGGTCAGTTGGTGAGAAGGGATTTGTGAAGTGCTTAGTAGATGAGCTTTGGATGAGCATTTTAATTGAGGGATGCCCATCCAAACTAAACACAGATTCTGAAACCTTTGGAGGCTCCCACATCATTAGCTTTTATATGGATTTCTGCAATGGTAACATCGCCTGCCTTTTATTTGGCCCCCCGGTATTCCAAGCAGCTAAGCAAGAATTATAGAGAAGGAAAACAGAAATTATTTTTTTGAGAATTGGAGCCTCACAAGTGAACAGGGGGAGCCTGGAAAATGTAAAATACTGAGCAAATCCATTGGTCATTCATCAGGAAATAAAGACAAAACTACCTGTGCTTTGGCTTGAGCAAAAAACCGAAAACTAACAATGAAGCGCAGACAAAATGAAAATCAACCCTTGATTTGCTCATTTTGAGTCTGTATTTTCTCAAGATATCATCATGGGACACACAGTGCTCTCAGCTCATTAACACAGTTGCACAGAGTGAATCCTTGCAGGTGTAACTCCCCTGTACTGTGGAGAAGAAGCAATCTGCCTTGCCTACGTTCAGGAATACTCAAAGAAAATAAAATAGAAGAGAAATAATTAGTCCCCACACTAGGACCCTGATTCATTTCCAAGCACTGCAAACCCTCCTCCAATTACTGAAGGAAAGTGTTTTATTGTTGTTGTCTTGTCCTTGTTTGAATAAGAAATGGAATCACAAAGAAATCCATTCAATCCAGACATTTGTCCTTTTGTCTTCTAAATTGGCCACCCCCAAAACATTCTCTGAAAGTAACTGTGGACCTTCCCAGTTAACTAACAGGTGCTTACATAGGCAGGAAACAGAATCCCAAGAGGAAAATCCCTGTCTTCCTTCAGAGCATTTACAGAAACACAATATCCTCTGCTAACATGGTAATCGCTGCTAGATGTCCCACAAGGGGATGCAACTCTTCACCTTGTAATGTTTAACTGCTGAAGTTTCTGTATGGGGAAGATTGATTTACAACACAAGGTGCCTCATTCCCCAGGGCTAGTCTCTTCAATTTAGCCATCAAGAATGCAGTTTCATACTCCTGGGTAATCTGCTGGAGTAAATAACCAAACAGGGCACCAGAAAACAGGAACAGAAAGGCACTCAGCTTTTAGGCAGGACTTAATGCTGTCCAGTAACGGTGGGAACGGGCTGTCAAGCATCTTGATTCACTGTGGATGCTTTCTCACTCCTCCCCCTCTTCCTCTTCTCTTTTCCCCCCACCGTTATCTCTTTTCCCTCTCAATTCTTCTCTCCTTCCTTTTATTCCTATGCTTTTCCTTGATTTCCCCCTTTCTTTACCCCTCCCCCTTTCTTTCCCTCGATTCCCATTATCTTCTTCTCTTTTCCTTTCCCCATCTCCCTCTCTGTTTCCTTCTCTCCCTCCTATTCCCACCCTCTTCCCCTCGCTTTCTTTCCCCTGACTCCTTTCTCTCTCCCCCTCCCTTTTTTATTCTCTCCCCGACTTTCTCTCCATCTCTGAAAAGGCTTAACCCCTGGGTCAAGACTTCTTTGCCCAGACAGGTTATTCCTCTGCTTGTTTCCACAGTGGCTTAGAACTGCCCATTTCTGTTTTCTTAGCAAAAACAACCTTCCTCTTGCACCACCCAAACATCTATGCATTTTCTTCAAGGCACTTCTGAGTACTTTATAACGTTCGTTTATTAAGCTTTTCCCAGTGTGGTGAACAGGAGGGGAAAAGGGAGGCCTAGATAGAGCTAAAGTCATTCTTCCCCCCGCCCACCCGTCCCAATGATCGATAGCAGAAACCTGAATAAGTGACATGTGGCATGCCTTCTGTCCTGAGGCCAGTGCCCTTTCTGCCTCACCACTCAGCTCCTCTTGCAGTCAGACCCTTCTCTGCTTTTAATCATTCTGATTCCTGTTTATTAGAGATGCACAGGGTGACTGGGGAAATACTGATGCCAGAATTACCTTCAAATTACGCCGACACCTGGGCCCCAACACAACTGTAAGCAGTCACTCTGGGATTTCGCCACTTTCCCAGCTGGTGTATTTTTAACTCTGCGTTGTTTTTCCTGTCTGATTTACAGCTGAGGGCCAAGACAAGGGAATACATCCCTTCTTCAATACCTCATAAGGCCTAAGTAAACTGTGGGTGCTCCACAAATAATTACCATTAATAACAATGTGTCAATTCCTTTTCGGCACAGCAGATTCCAGATGCATGAATCTGTCCTTTGGCAGAGGGAAAAGACCCATCTCACTGGCATCTTCCACGTTCTCCCTGGATCATTCATAATCCACCCAAGGCTGAGTGTTTGTTTCTTTAGCTTGTGAGGCCGACAGGATGGTATTTCTGACTGGTGGTTTGCAGAATCTGTAGCGTGCCCACATTTCTCATGGCAACTACATATGCCAAATATTTCCAAGTCTGTTTGCCTCGCCTTTCATTATTCCCTGTAACTCTCCAGGGCCACTAGCTTTGCCTAGATCCTGTCAGTTACGTCAGGCTTCAAAGGTACGACATGATGGAATCATAGAGAGCAAGGAAGTAAGGAACTGGGGGGAGTGGAAGGGATTTACAGGGGGAGGGAAGATAAAAAGTGGGAAGAGAGGCCTTGGTGGGGGAAAGGGAGGAGGAAGTATTGTTAATAACAAGACCACTGGGGGAACACTCAGCCATGGGAATGATTTCAGTTTAAGCAACAAAGAATGTTTTGTTTCCTGAGCTCACAACTGAGCAGCACTTGGCTGCAACATAAGAAAGGGATCCCTGGGGGTCTGGGGTATTCAACTGGCTCCCTCATCACCATAGGCTGTCATCTTGTCAAGAGCCTATAAACCAAACAGGATTGGGCCTAGTCAGCACCAGGGAAAGAGGCCTCTAAGGAAAACTTAAGACTCTGCAGATGTGATGGCAGGATACAATGGAATAGTCCCCCCCTTTCCTTCTCAGTCTGCAGTGATCCTCTTCCCTACCCTGGGAACCACGCCCTCTCTGAGATGCTGCTGACTGGCCAGGGTGAGATGTAAAAACGAGCTTCTGGCCACCTGTTACATTAAAGATTCTAGGAGCAATTTTCAGGAGGGATATTAACCACAGAACACAAGCCAAGATCAGGGGAGGCTTGGGGGTATTTTTTCAAATGCCTTTTTAAAAAGCCATATTTTTGTTTCTGGTTTTTTTTTTCTCACTTTCACCTCAACTTTGGCTTCAAGTGTTTTCTTTATTAAAAGGATCTGTATCCGATGATAAAGGTCTGTTTTTTTTAATAGGAAGAGATGGAATCCTCTGAGTAACCAATATAATAATTTAATTAACCCTAGTAACTTCTAAAAATTATGGAATTTGAATGAACCAGTGTGGCAGCAAGCACCCCAAGCACGTCCTCAGGGTTTGCTGCCCATACCGGTTCTTGGATCTGCTTTGATAAAGGAAAGCAACTCAAAATGGGTTAACAAGCTTACTTTAATCAGTCAGACATATATTGTTTACCTTGTTCAGGGGAAAAAGGTCAGTACCCCAAACTTCAAAATATACAGACAGAATTATCAAGACATTAACAGATCAAGTAGACAGCTTTCCAAACTGTCCAACCATTACATCCATACCCAGTCAACATCTGGGTTTCCACATCTGGGTTTTTCAAAGCCAGGGGACTCTCAACAACGGCTTCCCAGAATTCAGATCAAATCACAGAACACTTCTCAAAGTGAGTCCCAAAACAAAGCTATACATCAGGGCTTATATAGCCTTCTCCTGGCTCAGAGAATGTAACAACCTTATTGACTCACTGGCCAATCAAGAAGTATCTACTGAAAAACAAGCCTCCCTCTCCAGGCTTCAGGTGCATTTTAGCCTAGGGGCAGGGAAGATCTTCCAAATTTGCATTCCCATTACAACCAGATATCTTATTTTCTATGACAGCTTTTTTCTAGCATGCTCCAATTGTAAAAAACAGATAATCGAAACAGATAATCTCTGCATCAGAACGGGAAAACTGGGCATTTGGTGATAATCTTTCAACTGGAACTCATCAACAAACAATAGTAGGATTTTTAAAAAAAATTTTTAATCCAGTTTTTGGAAATACACAATGATATAAGTGTATCAATTATAACTGTACAGAGTATGAACTGGGAGTAACTAAAAACCAACAACATTCCCAGAGAAATGATTATGAAATCTCCTTCCTTTCTTTCAGGAAAGTGGTAGGAGACTTCTAGGGGTGCATACAATGCCAGATGTAGTTATTGTATGGGGTATTTTAATTTATTTTATTTTATTTTATTTTCAAACAAAGATTAGCCTTCTTTCCCTCTTATTTTCCTCCCCTATGAAAAAGAAAAACAAAACCCCTGTTACAAACATGCGTAGTTAAGAAAAACAAATTATTACATTAGCTATTTCTAATAAAAATATGCCTCTGTCTGTACTTTGTATCCATTCCTTTTCTATCCATAGGTTGGCAGCATGTTTTGTCATGAGTCCTCGGGAATTTTGTTGGTTACTATATTGATCAGATTTTTCAGGCTTCCTAATATATTTTACATCATCATATATTATAGGTTATATATCATATAATTAAATCTCTATATTAAAATATATATCTTGAATATATAATACAAGTACATAAATATACATACATGTTTTGTTTCAACCAGCCAAGATCCATTCTTACCCTTCTACCCCAATCTTGCCCCACATTGAGAACATATGAAAACAAAATATTTTCTAAACATGTATAGTTAATTAAAACAAATTTCCAGGCCATGTCCTAAAAAATATGTCTCATTCTGCTTTCTGAGTCCTTCACCCCCCTATCAGGAAGTGGATTGCATGTTTCTATGTTATGCCTATGGAATTCTGGTTGGCTAATGAGATTTTAGCACAATAATATTTCATGCATTTATATACCATAACTTGTTTATCCATTTTCCAATGTACAGACAACCCTTCAACTTCTCATTCTTTGCCACCTCAAAAAAAAGAGCTATAAATATTTTTTTACATTTTTATCATTTGTTTTGCTTAGGATTAATCCCTCTCACTCTATTTCCCTCTAATTTCCCCTCTTACCTTCTCTCCTTTCCCTCCTATTTCCCCATTGAGTGAAATGTATTTCTGTACCCAATTCTGTATTTAAGTTTTTATCCTTCCTTTGACCAGTTCAGATGAGAGTAAGGTTCAAGTGACAGTCTCTGCCCTTGCAGCTTCATCTTCTTGTTTGTATAGATATCTTCTTGTGTACCCTGATTATATGAGGTAATTTCTCCTAATCTAACTTTCCCTTACTCCCCCATCCATGTATTTATTCCTATTCTCCTTTCTTCATTTTTAAGATCATCAAGACAAAACAGAACCACTCTCAGATCTTGTCTAACTAATCAGACTTTCTCTATCCATCTTGACACCTTGACCATTCTAGGGACAAGAAGGGGCACAATATCATCTCCCCATATTTGAATGAAAGTAGTTTATCCTTTTTTTTTATTCCTTTATTGTTGTACATTCATGTTCACCGTTTTTCTGTTTCCCCTCACTCTTGTGTATGAACCTCAAATTTTCTCTACAGCTGACTTTTCTTTTTTTTTTTAAGCAATTGGGGTTAAGTAACTTGCTCAAGGTTACACATCCAGTTATTATTTCTGGGTGTGGTGCTGAGCATCCGAGCCCGGATTTGATCCAGGTCATCCCGACACTGGAGCCGGTGCTCTTACTCGCTGAGCCCCTAAGCAATGTGGGGTTAAGTAACTTGCTCAAGGTAACACGGCCAGGTGTTTCTGGGTGGGTGCTAAGTGTCTGAGCCTGGGATTCGATCTCCAGGTCTTCTCAACACTGGAGCCGGTGATCTTACTCACTGTGCTACCTGGCCGCCCCAACAGCTGTCTTTTCAACAGAAATGTTTGAAAGTCCTCTATTTCATTAAAGGTACATTCTCCACCCTCCCCACCCCCATTCCCCCATGGCTCCCCATTCCCCACAGCATTATACTCAGGTTTCCTAGATATCATTCCTGGCTGTAAACCCATATCCTTTACCTTCTGGAATATCATATTCCAAGTTCTCTACTTCTTTATAGTTGTGGTTGCTAAATCATGTGTGATCCTGACTGTGGCTCCTTGTTAACTTGAATCCTTTCTTTCTGACTACTTGTAGTATTTTTCTCTATGATAAGAGGTTCTGGATTTTGCCTATGATATTTCTGGGAATTTTAATTTTAAAGTTTCTTTCAGGAAGTGACTTATGGATTCTTTCCATTTCCACTTTGCCCTTAGTTCTAAAAGATCTAGGCAGTTTTCTTCTAAGATTTCTTAAATTATGATATCTAGATCCTTTCTTTTGGTCATGATGCTCAGATGGTTCAATGATTCTTAATTTTTTTTCTCCTCAATCTGTTTTCCAGGTCAGTCATTTTAACTATGAAATATCTTAAACGTTTTTTTTTTCTACTTTTTTCGGCCTTTTGACTTAGTTTTAATACTTCTTGCTGCCTTATAGAGTGCCTGGTCTCTATGTGATCCATCCCAATTTCCAGAGTTTGGGTGAAGTTTTCTACCTCTTTTGCCAAAGTGTTCATTCCCTTTCCAATTCTTTCTTCCAAAGCTCGTGTTACTTTTCCAATTCTTTCCTCAAGTACTCCCATTCCACTCATAAAAATCTTTTTAATTATTTTTAAACTCTTGCTTCATCTCTTCTAGGAATTCTAGTTGAATTTGTGCCCAAGCTATGTTTTTCTCTGAGGCTTTGCTAGGTGTTTTTGTAGTTATTCTCTTCTGGGTGTATATTTGAGAGTCCCAGCTACCATAATAGCTCATTACAGTAGAGTTCTTCTGTTTGTTTGTTTGTTTGCCCATTCCTCCAGCCTACTTCCTGACTTCAGAGCGGATGTTAAGGCTGGCCTTTGCTTCACTTCTGAGGGAAAGGTCTGGGCTAGTACTGTTGTTGCTTCCTTAGGGTATTGAAGATTTTGTTATTCTAGGATCTCTGAGACAGGCTGGAGACTTGCAAGCTTTCAGTGTACTCCCCAAATGGTCTAATTCAGAGCAAAATCTGATTGCTGGCCTCCTGCTCTGAGCTCTACAGAAAGCTCTGTTAGGTTAGTGGCAGAATTGTGGGCTCCCATTTAGGTCTGTGATTCCTGTCCTAATTATTCATCTGTAAGCTGGGTTAAACACTGGAAATGAGACCCTATAACCCCTTGTGTCACACATGCTGCAGCTGCTGGCTTCTAAACTTCCTCCTTTCTCCTACACAGTCCAGGGCCTTGCTACCCACTCCCCTGCACACGTCTCCTTCTCAGTTCACCCTGGATCTTTGACCCAGAACTCAGCAGTGGTCCATAAAGGTGCCAATTTATACCTGTTCCTGTCACAGTGCCCTAGTCTAAGTCTGGGATCTCCTGTGGACATGGTACAGAGCCTGGAGTGCTGCATAGGCAGCATGCTCCTGGTCTGACCCATCCCCAGTGTTCACAGATCTTCCTATCTGTCCTATGCTGAGGGAGGTTGGATAAATAACTCAATATGATGTTTTCTGAATTTCCCCTTCAGGATTATATCTGGTGCATTTTTCTAGATCTGTGTAGAGAAATTTGTGGATGGGAGCTCATCACACTGTTTCCTATCATTTGTCATGTTGGCTCCACCCACCTGAAGTATTTTTATTTAGCTGTTTTTCTTTATTACAAGGAAACGTTTCAATTGACAACCAAAAACGACTGCTATTTTTACATTCTCAGCTTTTGAAGAAATCACTTTAGACATGGGATGAAGGCTTTCGTTACTGGACTTTCCAAAGCTAACAACATCAGTTGAATAGAAGTTTCCTTCTCTCCCCACCCCACTTTAACCTATAGAATACTAGTACACACCCTGAAATTAGATAGCACTCCCTTGGGCTTGAAACCTTGACTCTTAACTGTACTGACTCTGATAAATGCCAATTATGTTATTTTTTTAACTTCCACAAATAAGAGAATGTGAACTTTATGGCAGGCAGGGAGAACTGATAGTGATATAAAAACAAAAAGCATCAATAAAACTAACAATAATGATATTAATGAACTTATAATAATCAAATCCAACTAAAATAAGCAAGCCTCCAATTACAGGATTATCTTATCCTCTGTTCAAATAAGTTACAGTCTCTCCCAAAAGGAATTTAGTTCCCATCTTCCAATGGTTTGGTCATCTTATTTAATTCTACAAATATGTATTGAGTAGTGCCTACTCTGGGCTAGACAGTGTAGATGACAAAGAGGTGAATACACATGATTCCTGCCCTCAAGGCTTTAAAGTATGGCTGGTGCAGGTCCAGGGAAGCAGCAGCAGACCTGGGACAGTCAGACTGCTGGGTGTCTTTCATGAAGGAGAGTACGTAGCCCCACCTCAGAAATGAGAGCAGACATCCCCCACACACCCATGGCTGCTTCTCTAAAATCTCCATTTGCATGTGCGTGGGAGAGTGAATTCGCAGTTGCCCTCTTTGGTGTCTCATTTGTTACTACTCCAAACAGGTTGGGACTTGCTTTCAAAAGGCAGCTGAGCTCTGGGACTAGGTTTCACTTCTTGACACCATTAATTGGGTTATGAGTCAGACAAGCCCTAATGAAGACAAGTTTTGGTGTCTCTTGCAACTGGCCAGGGAGAGACACACATGTAAGCAGCCAAAGCCACAGAGCTGGGAGCCTTCACATTTTTTATCAGGCCCACACGGTCACTAGATGAATGGCTGGGGCCAGGGGACTCCTCTGTGGACAGGCCTACAGTTTTTCTGCCCCTCCCAGAAGCCCTTGGATGTCTCCAAGATGTTCACAATGAGGTGCTCGATTATAACCAGAGGAAGTGGAAGGAGATAGGAATAGATTTTTAAAAACAAACTATTGGAAAGTGGTTAAGTGGATAGAGTGTTTTGAGAACCAGTCATTACATATGTAAATGCAGTAATAGGTAATCCTGTTAATCACACATTCAAGACCTGCTATGAATATCCTAAAAAAGAGGACTCATTAGTGTTCCACTAGAAGCAGGCAACCTTTCAGTGGGCCTGCCTCAAAGAGCAAACCTCCAAAAGTCTGATGCAGAATAAATGGCCCCTGAATTTTAGTGCTTCTCCATCTTGCCCCCAGTCTATTTTACAGCTCATAATGCATCTGGCCAGTTAGAGTGAATAAAAACATGCATCCTGGTGTGTCCAATCACCAACAACCATGTTAAGGTCTGTTTCTGTTTATAGGATTATTGGTCACCCTAATACTTAAGAATATAGCATGCTTTCAGCCTTCATTCAGCCTCCTTTGCCTCTGGGGCTATATATTTGCAGCTCTAGTTGTTAATAGGGTTTGGATTTTTAATTCCCCTAGCCTGTTGTACCATTTACAACTGGCATGAGACTTGGCCACAGACAACCCTTTGGAGGGGATGCAGCGTTACATCATCTAAGGAAGTTACAAACAGGCATGTAGTCTGCTAGCTCTCCCTTAAGCCCTCTGTTCCAGAACAGCTCCATAAATCCCAAGGTCCTAAAAGCCAAACATTAGGAAAACATAAAAAGCAGCCCATGAAAAGTCTAGTTTTCTGAAGTAAGGACACAAAAATGCATTTCTCTCGCAGAAGAGGAAGGGGAAAACTTAGTAGGACTTTTGTTGTTGTTTCTTGAGGAAATAGGAAGGTCTACTGACTTTCAAGTTATAATTGTTTAGTCTTTTTTTCAGTCATGTTAGACTCTTCATGACCCCATTTGGGGTTTTCTTGGCAAAGATGGTTTGCCATTTCCTTCTCCAGCTCATTTTATAGTTGAGGAAACTGAGGCAAACAGGATTAAGTGACTCGCCCAGGGTCACACAGCCAGATTTGAATTTAGGAAGAGAGTTCTTCCTGACCTCCAGCCTGGCACTCTGTCCACTGCACCATCTAAACCAGGGGTGGGGAACTTGCCGCCTTGAGGCCACATGTGGCTCTGTAGGTCCCCAAGTGGAGCCCTTTGACTGGATACAAGGATTGTATTTCATAAATAAGATTGACTTAATAAAAGGATTTGTTATGAAAAACTTTGACTCAATCAAAAGGCTACACCCAAAGACCAAGAAAGCCACCATGTGCCCTTAAGGCTGCAGGTTCCCCACCCCTGATCTTCAATGCCCGTGAAGGATCTAGGGAAGCAAACAGGACAGGTGAGGAGAGAAAGAGGACTTTATACTACTCCAAACTTTCTAATTCTTTGAATTTTGATTTTTTTAAAATATTACCAATAATTGCCCTGCAGAACAAGTATTGAAACATCAGTTGATTGACAAGTGTTTATTGAGTACCTAAGATGTTTTTCCTCTTGGCAGAGAATAGACTAAGACAGAATGTTGCTTACTTTGTCAGATATGGCCACAGTGTCCAATGTTTTTGCTTAACTGTTTTTCCTTTATTTACTCTTTAAGAATCAATGGGTTCTACTCTTGAATGATTTACCTACATATTATTGATTGAGACAACACCAAAAAAACCTGAACATGTACTTGGAGCTAAAATTACTGTTGTTTTCACATTCTCAGACTTTAAAGGAGTCACTTAAGACATGGAATAAAAGTTTCAATTATTGGACTTTCCAAAGCTAACAATACCAGATGAACAGAAGCCACCCCCCTATACACACATATCCCCCCAATACTGTATCAGATCTGACATTAGATTGCCCTTGGGCTTAACTACATTGACTCTGTTAAGTCCCAACCATGTCACCTCTCCACTTTAGCAAATAGGAAAATGTGAACTTTGAGAGCATTAAAACAAACTAGCTAAGGAAAGTTTTTAGAGGCTAGTTGGGAAGGAAACATGATACAGTGGTAGAAAACCCAAGGACTAGGCTTGGGGGTCTAGTTCTGACTCTACCAGTTTAGTAGTTGTCCTGCCCTGGGTGAATCACTCAATTTTCCTGGGACTCTGCTTTCTCAATTCTAAGAAAGGGGTAATACTATTAGACCCTGCATTCCTGAAAAGGATGTTGTGGAAATCAAATGTATTTTTATGTAAGGTACTTTGTCATTGTAAAGCATTAGATAAATGTGCATTATGATTATTATTTCCTTTTACCTTCAGTGGTTATCAAACCTCTCATCTTGAGCTATGTAATCAGCCCTAATAATGAACTTATTTATCTCAGCAAGTATGTCTTTGTTCATTAAATGACATGAATCTAAGATACATTCACTTCTCTAAGTAATTCAAGGGTAAGACCTTAGCTAATAATGACTGTTCAGATAGAACCCCTGTATAATATCACGGTCCAGTCCCCAAAGCCTGCAGTTGAGTGGTTACTTAGAGACTGTTGTCAGAAAATGTCATTTTAAAGTGTTAATGGGGTTTTTGTCTAACTTGGTCTGAACTGAGTATTTCTGGGCTCAGTACCTCTAGCAGACAACCACAATGTTTTCCCATTGAGATTAACACTTTTCGACACAGCACACAATGCAAGTATAACATTTAGGAAAAAGGAAAAAAAAAAAAGAAAAGGAACTTGAACATGAAGGAATCTAAAAAGGCATAATTACCCAAGGCAAACTGTTTTGTTCATTCAGTGATTACAGTGGTTTTAAAGGCTTATAATTTATCATAGTTCAAAACAATTTAAATCTCAGTCATGTGTGTTTTTAAGAAGCTTGGATACTTCTCTTTCTTCCCTCCCTCTCTCTGGTAGACAATTTTCTTAATATCATCTTAGTTCTAAAATCAATCAGTCTACAAGCTTTTATTAAGGGCTATATGCCAGGCAGTCGGCTAAGCACTTGGGGGTGTAATGATAAAAAATGAAACTATTCCCTGCCCTCAAAGAACTTACATTCTAATGGGGGTTAATGAATACACATCTGTGTGTGTGTGTGGGTGTGGGTGTGTGCATAGAGTATATATATATATAAAGAATACAAAGTAGTTTGGGGGAGGTGATGGCCTAGGATCTAGGAAAGACCAGAAAAGACTTCATAAAGAAAGCAGTGCTTGAGCTTAGGCTTTTTTTTTTTGGAGGGGGGAAGGCAGGGCAGTTGGGATTAAGTGACTTGCACAAGGTCACACAGCTAGTGTCAAGTGTCTTCGATGAGATTAGAACTCAGGTCCTCCTGACTCCAGGGCCGTGCTCTATTCACTGCCAGGAATTTCAGTGAGGCAAAGGAGATAAGAGAATGTATTCCATTGATGACTGACAGCCGGCACAAAGGCCTGGAGAAAAGAGAGCATAATGTATTTAGAACAGTGAGTAGGTCAGTATGGATGGAATGAACATTATAAGAATACTGGAAAAGTAGTAAGCAGCCAAGGTCAGAGATCATATTTGATCCTGGAGGTAATAGGGAGCCACTAGAATTTGTTGAGGGGGAGGAGGAGAAGCATGCCATGAATAAACGGCACAGCCCTTCCATCACATACAAAAAGACCTGATCTCAGCACACACTCACCTTTGCAAGAGGCTGCAAACACAAGCAGGCAAGCAGTAAAAACATTTCCAAAAGTGTGTCTTTTCTTTCAGGTTCAAGTATCAGTTTGCTTGTTTTGCTGCTGCTAATCACCTCTTAAACAAACAATTGCTTTATCTATGTACTGTGCCTCATTTCACTTTCAAATTATGTGTGTGTTTTGCTACTAACAGCTTATTATGATCTATAATTAACAATTTTGCTGAAAGCAGAGTCTTGCATTGAAAAGAGCCCACATGCTATCTGGGAAGTACTTGAAACAGGAGGTCTCTGTTTTAGTCCCAACCAGCAGGTACTGTCCCTCTTTTCCTGGCACTGGCTTCTTCAAAAGTCCACCTGTTTATTAACATCTGAATGAGAAAAAAAATATCAAGATTGCAGAAGAATTTAAGTTTGATACCTTTAAATTTTATATAATAACCAGTCTGCCTCGGAGGAAAGCATAACAAGGAAATCACATTGAGAATCAAAAGCTCAAAAGGCACCAGACCCTACATTCTAAATAGCCTTATATGTTACTGGAAGTATTCAAAGGTTAGGTGACCTTTTGTCAGGGATGCTGGAAAAGGACTTTGGACCAGATGACCTCCAAAGTCTTTTCCACCTTAAGAGTGTATGCCTGAAATCTTGTGGTATATTCTAAATCAAATTAACTGGCACAAGTGTAGACCAGGGATTCTTAATGGATTTTTTGGTTTGGTTTTTTACTCTGTCATAGATGGCACCATGATACCTATAAACTCTTTTGCAGAATAATGTTTTTATATGCATAAAACACATAGGAATAAAGGAAACCAATTGTGATGGATACAGTTGTTAATTTTTTTAAATTTTTTATTTAATTTTTTATTTTTTTCAAATAAGTTCACAGACCACAGATTAAGAATTCCAGGTGCAAGACACTTTCTACTCAGCACCTCTCACTTATCACAGATTGATAGCTGAAAGATGTGTTAAAAGTTAGTTAGCCTAATCTCTTCATTTTACAGATAAGAAAATTGAGCCCAGGATGGTTATCTGATACTCAAGTTCACATAGGTAGTAAGAGGTGGAATTGTGATTCAAAACCAGATCCTTTGACTATAAAGCTGGTACTCTCTTTAGTGTACCCATCAATACCTTGTTGTTGTTCAGTCATTTTCAGTCCTTTCCAGCTCTTTGTGACCCCATCTGGGGTTTTCTTGGCGAAGATACTGCAATGGTTTGCCCTTTCCTTCTCCAGCTCATTTTACAAATGAGGAAACTGAGGCAAACAGGATTAAATGACTTCCCAGGGTCACACAATTAGTGTCTGAGGCCAAATTTGAACTTGAGTCTTCCTGAGTCCAGGCATTGCATCACCTTCCTGCCCTGTCCCATCAACATAGATACCTACAAATATCATCCCTGGCAGCATTTCTTTAAGACAGTGTTTATAATAGCAGAAAAATGACTAAAAAGTGGTTTGAGAACATGTTTCCTGGAAGTATTCTGGAGGATTTTACTTTTGATTCATTTGCTTTGTGATTATCTCTTTCAGATATGACAACATGCAATTAATTCCTATCAGGTGTAAAAATCACCTGTGAAAATAGCAAAATATCATTTATGAACTTTCCAAAGTACCCCTTGGAAAATAATCTGTTCATCTGCAATAATGAGCCAAGATTCCAGAGGACCAAAGACTAACAATACTGCCCACACTGTACCATAGAGGAGATGGACTTGAAATGCAGAATGAGACAAACATTCTGAGACAATGCCAATCACAGAATTTCTGCTGGACTGCATATTTGATATGAACATTTTCCTTTCCTTATTTTATCCAATGGTAGGGGAGAAATTTAAATTGTAAACAAAATTATCCCTTCACAGATGGGGTTAGGAAATGAGGAAAACAATACCTTCATTCCTTTAAACATGGGGAACTACAAGGAATTTCACTATTAAGCCAAAGTGCCCTGAGAAATCCGGGAATGAATGTGCACTAGTCAGGATTGTATAAATTGTATATATATAAATTGTATAAAAAAGATCTCAATGATGTACTCATTCATTCAAAAAAGGTTCAAGAAGACATATGCATTATGTTCTATGGCCTCTTGATTGGCTCCCAGCTTTCTAAGCTCAGTAAAATGAAAACTGCTCACTATCTGCCCCCCTTCCCCCCCAGAAAGTCACTCCCTTCAAGCAGAGTATAGCCACTAGACGGCATGTAGATATTAGGGACTAGCCAAAGTAAATAATAATAATAATAATAATAATAATAATAATAAGGGGATGGAAACTAGAAACTTCAGCAATCAGGGAAGACTTCTTATAGGAGGTGGTACTTAAACTGAGTTATGAAGAAAAATAAGGAAACTGAAAAGCAGAGGAGAGGGAGGGAGTGCATTCCAGGCTTGGGAAACACAAAAACATGGAAACGAGAAATGGGAATATTGTGTGTAACTTTTGAAATTGTGAAAATGATAGTTTGGTTGGATCACAGAGTGAGTGAAGAGGATTAATATAAAATAAGGCTGGAAAGGTAAACTGAAACAGATAAAAGGAGCTTAGTCTTCCTACAAACATACCAATCTTGAGTAGGTCACATAAGGCTAAATGTAGATGATCTTAGTGGGATTCTTTTGGATTCAGGCATTTCAAACATGGATACTCATCAGTCATTCTAGCTTACAGTTGCTTCACATCCTCCTAACCCCCCCATTACCTCCTTTGGGTTAAGGGACCAATGTAACCAACTTTATGAAACAGATCAATAATTAGTTGATTGATCAATAAGCATTTATTATTATTATTGGCAATAAGAAGAACTAACAATTATACAAATCACATCTATGTGCCAGGTACTATTTTGAAAACAATTATTATTTCATTTGATCCTTAAAATAATCCAGGGAAGTAGGTACCTTTATGATCTCCATTTCACAGCTGAGGAAACTGAGGCAAATAATTACCTAGGGTCACACAGCCAGTAAGTGACTGAGGCTGAATTCAAACTCCAGTCTTAGAAGCATTTCCCATGTACCAGACATAGGCTAGGTGGTCAGGATACAAAGCTGAGAGAGATAGAGAAAGAGAGGGAGGGAGAGAGGGACGTATGGAGTGAGGGAGGAAGGAAAATAATCGTGGCCTTCAGGGAGGAGAAAACCTGTACACATTAAAAAAAGGAAAAATAAGAAAATGAAATATAAGGTAACTGGGGGAAAGGAGAATCAAGAAAGGTAGCAGGACTCCTAGAAATCAAAATTGTGAAGTAAGTCAAATTTGTCTTTAATCCCCTCAATTTTAAGCTGTTTCCTCATTGGACCTCCCCACTTACTGACACCTATTCCAAGTGGCCCACAGACTATACTTGTAACATCACTTCATATTACCATCACCCTTCACTAGTACTCCATTCCTGGGTACCTCTCTTTTTCCCCCCTGGTTTGGACTCATACTTCCTAAGCCCTCATCCTTTCAGGGTCCATTGTGTTCCTAGTAGGATAAATTAATCCTTTCCCTGAGTTAAAGGCAGAAAGCTACAAGGTCCAGGTAACGTGTGAATTTTTAACAAACACCTCCCTCCCACACTCATTTTGCTACCTAACCCACAAAGAAATGTCAAGCCAGTTTTGGAAAGTGGGGGTTGAGCCATGACAGACTGGTGGGGGAGATATATATAGGCAGGTGGGGCCTTCTGCTACTCCTCAAATCACATCCTGTAGACTTTCTCTACCTACCAGCTGCCCAGGCATGGCAGGTGTCTGGGAGTCAGCTCCAAGAGTATATAACCTGGGGTCCACAATCTGTCATCATGAGGATTCGAATAGTTCCAAGGGCTATCAGGAGACAGGAATACCTTGGGACATACTTAAATTCCTCATTAGCTATGAGGAATGAGCTTATGTCTACCCTAAATACCACACATGAAAAACCATAGTCTGTGTTACAGGGTTTTGTCCACGGCCAGAGAACCTTAAAAATAGTCTGTCCTAGAGAAAATGGGGGGGGGGAGAGGAATGAGGAGACAAAAAAGGAGTAAAGACAGATGTATTCATGAATAGACTTCACTATGGCTTCTAGAACTCTTTTTAGAGGGTCAACTCAAGTGCCACCACTTACAGGAAGCCTTTCCCAATCCAGCTCCCCACCCCCATGGTGTTAGCACTCTTCTCCCTCTCCCACTGAAATACTTTTTCCAAAAAATTTACTTTGTATATATATTTTTTTCACTGATGTGTATACATGTCATTTCCTATCAAATATAAGATCCTTGAGGACAAGGACATTTTTTTTTGTCTTTCAGTCCTCAGAAGCTGGCACAAAGTATGAATATAAATACTGAATGAACAAGGAAAGAAATCTGAATTTTCAAAAATCTTATTTTTCTAGAAAAACTAAAGTTGACTTTAAAAAGAATGTAATCATTGTGGAAAGAGGTGGCGGGAAGGGAAGGGTTAGAGTGAATCCTGAAGCTTTTTCCATACAAGAATTTAAAGGGACAATTCAGAAATCTTCTGAATCACACCACATTTGTCGCTTTATTACACAGAGAACTCCTCAGGAAAAACATATTGCAAGGCAAGAAATATTGTGACTTAAATTGCATTCATAAGATTCTCTGATAAAAAAAATCAATTTGTCAGATCAATTTTTCTTAAACAAGTTCATCATTCTCTCAAGCAATGAGCCAATCAATAGGGAATGTTTTTCAGCCGCTTTGCAGCCATCCCACTTCAGTAATTGCTAGAATTTCATATCGACAGGTGATAGGATGCTTTGAAGGCAGAATTGATCTGTTAGCCCGTAGTGCTACAAGGCTGTGCCACAACAATAAAACTCTATCCCCGGAGGATCTGGGGTTGGAAATCAAACAGGAGGTAAGCAGTTACATTATGCATTTGACCCTGGAGGTAATTCAAAAGTGCAAGATTCCTTGTTTTATGGAAAGCCCTAGGAAGGAGGAAGGAAAAAAGGAAAATAAGAAAATGGAAAGAAAGAAAAGGAGGAAGAGATAAGAGAAAAAGAAGGAGGGAATCAAAGGCAGAGGAGAAAAGATGGGGGGCGGGGGGAGAGAAACCTACACAAGAATTCTGAATAATCCTCATTGAAGAATAAATAACTGTGTGGGCTAGTGTGTCCACATATGTAGGGCAGCTGCACCCAAACCTAAATAAACTGGCTGTGAATCCAAAAGGGAGCTAAATGATGCTCATCAATATCTGTTTGGAGTTTCATCTTGCCTAATGGCCCCTGTTTTAAAAGGAATGCAAGTAATTACTCAATGCTAGAGGTGAGGTAAGTGGGAAAAAAAGGTAGTGAGTCCGAGAAGCAGAGGCTACAAGGAAGAAAAGGAGAGAAGGGTTTAAAAAAAACCTAATCTATTGACTTGAGTTAAAATTATTCACCTTGTAATCACTCTTGGACAGCTGCATTGTACATTTATACAACCTACTAGCTCAGCAGGTTATCTTAACGTGGATTACAATACAAAGGATTCTAAGTGAAATCAAGGTTTGATTCACCATAAGGAGAGCTTTCCACAGGTGGTCAGGCCACATTTCCAGTCAGAAAGCAGATTTGAGCATTAGTGCCTGGGGAAAAAAAATCTGAAACTTACATTACAATTTAGCAAGAAGCACTGATTTACCCCTTACAGAGTATCTGGTTATCCATTAACCAGAGAATTGTTCATTATGGATATACACTCTCTAGTTCTTCAGATTTCTCATAAACTTGTTGAAAAGTAATGCTTATTGAATGCAAATTTGCACATGACATAGATCAGTTTAACCTTCAAATTTTATGCAGAAATTAGATATGCCTTTAAAAATCAGAGTCAAGTGTCTTACTGCGTTCAGATACAAGCATATGTAGGCACACTTATTTATATTCAACAGTATGTGGATATTTCTAAATGCTACATTGGTATACTTAGATATAGCATGTCAAAACCCTACAAAGCATAAACCATAGGAAAATAACTTGTCTCAAATGATCTCATTTCTCAGGATGACTATGGCTATCCTGCAGGCTTCAGGTGAGCTTGATGACACAGACATAAATACATGAAATATCCCTGTGGACATATTCATAGGACACACCATCTTTCTCTTCCCCTTTCTGAGATAGGTAAAATATCAGTACTATATACTGACCCCTACAAAAGGGAAAACACCCACGAACCCCCAAACCATGAGAGCTGTGCTGCTTTATTGCAATGGGAGTCTAATCTGGCTCTTTTCTACATCTTCCCCATCCTAGGTCATTCTGTGTCTTCAAGAGCAGTGATAATTGCATTGCTCCTGTCTGCTTACACATTCTAGCTGAACCAGTATGGTATAAAGGTATAATGGAAAGTTAGGAAGTTGTTGAGTTCAAATCCCACCTTAGGTACTGACTAGCTGTGTGGCTTTGGGAAAGTCACTTAATATCTCTTGTATTTAATTTCATCACACACACACACACACACACACACACACACACAGAGTTGAATTGCTTTGCATTCATCGTTGTGCTAACAGTCAGACCATCCTATAGGGTTATCTGGCATGTACCCTCTGACAAATGTTCTTAGATGATATTGCCTTTTGTTGTGAATAAAACTCCAAGAGACAGAGCTTCCAAGAATTAACAACCAATGTATTAATTAGGCTAGCCAATAATCAATAAATTGATGGTCCATGTTTTTTCCCAGTAACCAAAGACACCTTCAAGAAAGACTCCGAAAATCCAGTGTGTACTTCTGACAGGGAACTCCTCTGACAAGTGAAACTCAACCTTGATTGGTGGGCATTTACTGAGGAGCTGCTGGGCAAGGGAAGCCATTTCTATCTGGACCTCTCTGGCTGGTTTTTTACTTCATGAGCTGGGTAGTCCTAAACTCTAATGAAGGGGATCAAGAACCAGAAGACTGTCTGGGTGAAAGACCTAGTTGAGGCTGGCTTTTGTTTATAAGGTAAACAAAAAGTAAGGGTCCCTGCCAGGGTCTTTGTCTAGACAGATGCTTTAGGGTTGGGAGATTACCTTACTCAATTACACCCTTCAGGAATTGATATTTTCAGGAGTGGGATCTTAACAAAAATAGGAGAAAAAGATAGATCACAAATTAATAGTTATTAATATAAAAGTATAATATTCATGTCTCACTTTTACACATACAAAACATTGTCCTAAGTGAAAACTTGTACCTTTTTTTCAGGTTCTTTGGAAGCACTCTCCCTAGTAACTTGGAAAGGGTATTTGGTTTGTTTCATAAAAGTCATCCAGCCCTAATTGAACACAAAACTAAGGAACACATATCACCTATGATACTGCTTATTATATACAAACAAATTTTAACTATTCCAGCAAAAACAGATTGGTCAGCTGACACCTTGTTTTCTGAATACCTGGGCTCTTCTTCATACAATTCTTCCTTTACCTAATTATATTTATTTGTACCAACACACTTCATTATTTACTCACTTGAGACTGAAAATAGATGAGGATCAACTATTTGATTTGGCAAAAGAGAAATTAACAGTTGTTTAAGAAGTTTTCAAATAGGAATATGATGACATTGTTTTCAACAATGGGTTTGTATCATGTTACCCAAACAGACAGTCATTACCTGTCTAGAATTTATATAGCCTTAGAGAGTTGCCTAGGTCTCAGAAAGATTAAATAACTTGTCTATGGTTATAGAGATAGTAAGTGTCATAGGTGGAATTTAAACCCAAGTCTTCTTGTCCTGTCCAACACACAATCCATTACTCCATGCTGTCTCTCCATATCTAGTACTTTTATCTAAAGAAAGGACTCAGTGGTATCAACTCTTGTTAATTTTGATAGATAAGAATATAGCCACAGTTAATATAGGATTATGGAGGGTATTAGGAATGCCTTTAGATTTGAGGTCCAGGGCGTAGGAAGAGCTACCACCACAGGGAAGCACCTCCCCTCCCCTTTTGTTCCCCCCACATCCACCCAACCCCAGGTCATCCAAGAACCCATAAGAGAATGCAAGGCTTAGAGAAGAACTGCCAGCACCAGGGGCAACCTCACCTGGCTATTTGCCTCTCCTAGGGCTTAGATGAGATGGAAGTCAACTCTTGTATTGTCCTGAAGAGATGGAATACTACCAGGTCTTACCATCTGCCCTGCTACTGCATCTTAAGATCCTTCAAGCTTCACCATCTGTCCTGTCTCTATGTTCTACAGGCCCCCAGCTGTCATCTTAACTGCTTATGTAACTGAAGGGCTTTTGGGTCTTGCCATAAATCTCACTGTGGTACCCTTGGGATGTCTTGGACTTTCCATCTGCCCTGAAGTTGACCTTTCATTTGTGCATTATCTCCTGTCTCCCTTTTTTTCCATTTGTATTCCAAGAGATTAGAATATAGTAAGTGCTTAATAAGTGCTTTTTCATCCTTTCATTATTCTCCAAAATATATCCCACATGGGCCTGGAGTGGAGAGACTAGAAGCAAGGGGATTGATCAGAAGGCTACCAAACAGTTTGGCATGAGGTAATGAGGGTCTGTACCAGAGTGTGGTAATGTTAGAGAAAAGAAGGGGGCATAGAGGAAAGATGTTGTAAAGGGAGAAGTTCAAGGTGTGGTGTACACATATACATACATGTATACACATATACATGTGCATGTGTGTGTGTGCATAACATAAGGGATGAGAGTGAGCAGTTGAGAATGACACCTACATTGTAAACCCAGGTGACTGAGAGGATGGTTGTACCCTGAAACAACTGACTAGCAATGACAATGACAAACAGTCTAGAGCTAGAAGGACCCTCAGAGGCTCTCTAGTCCAGAGTTATCAAACATATAATCCACTTCTGAGTATGGAAACAGATTAAAATATAATTGGGAAATATTACCAAAATAAACAAAAATGCAATAAAACATAGATAATATGAATATGTGGCTTTTTTTTTGCTTTTTTTTTGGGGGGGAAGCAATTGGGGTTAAGTGACTTGCCCAAGGTCACACAGCTAGTATTTGTGTTAAGTGTCTGAGGCCGCATTTGAACTCAGGTCCTCCTGACTCCAGGGCAGTGCTCTATTCACTGCACCACCTAGCCATCCCTTAATATGTGGCTTTCTTAGTTTAACAGGCTGCCTGTAGGGATTCTCATGTCTACTTCAGGGGCTCCATTTCTATTTGACTTTGACACAACTGATCTAAACCAACCATCTCATTTGACAGACTAGGAAGCTCAAAGTGGTTACCTGTCTTATCTAACATCATATCTTCTACTAGACACTAAACACTATGAGAGCAGGGACTATATCTTATATCAACTTTTATCTGACATTCCCTAGCATAGTATATGAGTGCTTATTTGTATTGAATAGCATTGAATGATAGCAGTTATAATTGTGCAGTTAGCAGAGAGATTTTGTTAGGGTAGAACAAGGGTAGAGGCAGTTAAAATCATGGAAATGCCATAGTAGCCAGGTTGAAAGTTGGGGAGAGCTAAGTACAGAAACACTTATTTTCCTCATATGAGTTTCTGTGCTCTCCTGATTAACTTTCCTTTGGGAATAACGTCAAGGGAGTTGCATTATCTATCCCTGAGGTAGCATGTCCACCTATGGCCATATTTTCCGCTGCTTGGGACTGGGGAATATTTGGTCCTGGAGAGAGTAATAGAGGTGAAAGACATGCCTAGGATTGGTGGGAGCTCATTCCTGACAATCATTCTTTCTGAGCCCTAGAGCACACCTATACTTGTGGCCATGGAACCAGGGACTCTGACACATTTCGCGTCTCAAATTTTACCTTGCATGATGTTTGTGTCCCAACCCCTTAAAATACCGCTACTCACCAAACACCAGGATTTATTGGTAATTTTAAAAGCCTAGAGGAAAAAGGATTCCCTTTTGAAAAGATCCAAGATCCAAACTAACAACTCATAAACCTTTCTGAGCTCTGTCATAAATCCACAGTGACAACAGATCCACAAGACCAGACAGAAAAACAGAATGGTAATCCAACTTTGCTAGCCAAAGTTTCAAAAATTGTATGTGACTAATGAAGGTGACCACAGTGGAGAGAGTGGGAATAAGGAAGAAATGGCCTTACAAAAGTCCATAAAAGGGAAGGTTAAGTGGAAAAAATAGAACACCAATATAACATTTTTTTTTAAAATACACAAGAAAAAAAAATACAGAAGCCAACTGGACAATTTTTTCTAACTTTCAAAATGTTATATATATCTTAAATAACAAACTGCATTTGCACTTTTTCACATGTGTGTTTTTGTCCTTCTTTGTGTTTAAATGTTTATTTTTGTTGTAAATTATGTCCATAATTTTTAAAAAAATAAAATGCTTAATTTTTTTTTAATTAACACCCTGAGACAGGAAGGAGAGAACTGAAATTCATTATCAGATTGTCCATTTGCCTTACTCATGGAATAAGGTCCCAGCTGTGGGCTCAGCTAATATAGTTATTTGTGTCTATTTCTTTCTCTTTTTCTGTTTTTTTATTGTTCCATACTAGACCTAAAAACTTTGTTGTTTTTTGTAGGAATCTAGGTGGTTCAATAGATAAAACATGGGTGTCAGAGTCAGGAAGACCTGACTCTATGCCTACAACATTTAATTAACTATATGACCCTAGGCAAGTAACAACCTCCGTATACTTCAATTTCCTCATCTATAAAATGGGAATAAATAATATCGTCTACCTGCCAAGGTTGTTGTGAGGATCAACTATGAGGATAAAGCATTTTGCAAAGCATGAAGTGGTATATAAATGCTAATTACCATCATTACAATTATTTCATCTTCATATCCTCAGCTCCTAGCACAATACCCCACATATAGTAAGCACTTCAATATTTACTGAATTGAATTCAGGAAGGGATTATGTCAGCTAATCCAGAACTGAGGACTTCCAAAAAGGAACCCAGAACAGGCACTTAAAGGAGAGCAGGACTTCAAAAAGAGGAAAGAAAACTGAAAGAAGAGATACCAAAGAGCTACCAAGATATATTTCTTTTCTTTCCCAGTTTTGTCTAGGTTGGATTACCTGTCTCAGCAGGTTAATTTAGTGCCAACCACAGGACAAAAGATTCAAGTGAAATGAAGACTTGATTTATCATAAGAGGAACAAGGCTTGGAAATGGCATCCACTCAGTTGTAAATGGTGTCCACTCAGTTGTAAACTTTATATTTCTACATATTTAAATACCAGTGAGTGCTTCTGTTAAGGACTAAAAAATGGAGGGCAAAATTGAGAATTACTGTTAACAGAATGATTCTTTCAGGAAGATATACCCAAGATGCAATCTATGCCTAAGAATCACCACCAAATAGAAAGTTGGTCTTCTGAGCCTCCAAGAAGGAGAAAATCAGGTAAAGAATAAAACCAGACAGTTCCCATAGCAACTTGCGTCGATTCAGAGGAGACTTAACCTGCTATCTGTTAACTAACTGCTACCCAGCAGACAAGGATTTAAGCCTGCTCCAATGTTTTGCAACATTTCCTTCATTCTCGGAATTCTTAACATAACTTATTAATGATGGGAAAATTATTAGTGTGTCAATGACTTTCAACTAAATATTCTTCATCTTCTAAATAAAAATCAGGATAGTTCTTTGACTTCAGTATCCAAAACAAAACAAAACAAAAACCTATGGAGAGACAAAATAATAATAACAAAAGTAGCATTTATATAGCACTTTAAGATTTTCAAAGTTTTACAAAAAGTATCCCATTTTATCCTCACAATAATTAGGTGTGACTATTATATCTACTTTGCAGATGAGGAAACTGTGGCAGAAGTTAAATGACTTGCCAAGACTCACCCAGCTAGAAAGTATCTGAGGCAGAATTTGAACTCAATTCTTCCTAACTCCAAATCCCTGACCCTACCTACTGAACCATCTTGCTGTCAAAAAAAAAGCCATTAAATCACATTTTATGAAAATTCATGTACTATCTTATTTATGTAAAGTTCCCTTGAGACTTCTAGGGTACATACACATAAGATATAAGGGATTTGTGTGAATTGCCCAAGATAGCACAAGTGACTGAAATTCAAGCCCCAGTTTTTGGTCTCCAGTCCAGTGTTTTTTTTCTCTTTTCTTCCTCTCCCTCTCCCTATCCCTGAGTCCTACTCCTTTCTCCTGCTTCCTCCTCCCCAAAATAAACTTACATTTTAATCCCCTACAATGACAAGGATTAAAAATTTCTTTAAAATCAAAAATGTTTTTTCTCTAGATGGTGGAATAGAAGCAGGTCCTCCCTGTAGCTCTGGCTTCCACCTTCCCCAATTCAGGTAAAATGGGACACTGAACAAACTTTGGACCTACAGAACCCACAAAATGACACAGAGAAGCCAACTTCCTGCTGAGGACAGCACAGCGGCTGGCAGCAAGTGGCCAGCACAGCACTCTGGAAGTCGAGCCCAGCTCCACGCAGAGGTTCTAGTGCCAGGGAGGGCCTGACCAGCCACCAGATGGAGGGACTCCAGATCAGCAGCAGCTGTGGCCATTTCCAGATTTATCAACACAGAGATGCAAAGGACAAAGTGAGAGGTCAGTGAAGTATGGAATTTGGGACCCAGTAGTTAGGAGTACCTCACCAATTGCCCCTGAGGCGAGAAGCTGCTGAGATGCCAACACAGCCAGCCAGCGCCACGTGGCAGGTTCAGCTCCTGGCCTGCAGAGTGTAGGGTGAACAAACACCAGTCTGAGGGGTTATCACTCTTGCTTTAACTTGCCTGGATCTGGATTGCAGTCTAGGGTGGAGGTCCTGGGGAATATGTCCAGCTTGCCAGAGCATGTAGAGACTTAAGAGAGGGCACCCAACTAATACCTCCGGCAGCTGAGAAAACCACAGTGTTTGGTACAATGCTCCCCTCTCTGGTGGCAGAGTCCTACTGTGGAAAAAAGCCTGAAAGTCAAGTAATTGAGTGGCAACATGACCAAGCAAAGGAAACAAAGCAAGCAGAAGATTCCAATATTAGACTCCTATTTTGGGGACAAAAAGGAGCAAAGCATGGAACAGGAGGAAGACAGTGAAGTCAGAACTCCTGCACCAAAAGCTTCAAAGGAAAATATGAGCTGGTTACAGGCCATAGAGGACCTTAAGAAGCAGATAAGAGAAGTGGAGGAAAAATTAGGAAGAGAAATGAGAATGATGCAAGAAAATTACGAAATGAGAGTCAACAGCCTGACTGAAGAAAATAATACCTTAAAAAACAGACTGACTCAAATGGCAGAAGAGGCTCAAAAAGGCAGTGAGGAGAAGAATGCCTTAAAAAGTCGAATTTGCCAGATGGAAAAAGAATCTCAAAAGCTCAATGAGGAGAATCATTGCTTCAGAATTAGACTGGAGCAAATGGAAGCTAATGACTTTATGAGAAATCAAGATGCTGTTAAACAGATCTAAACAAATGAAAGAATAGAAGGCAATGTGAAATATCTCATGGGAAAAACCACTGACCTGGAAAATAGATCCAGGAGAGATAATTTTAAAATTCTTGGACTATCTAAAAGCCATGATCAAAAAAAGAACCTAGAAATCATCTTCCAAGAAATTCTGAAGGAAAACTGCCCTGATGTTTTAGAACCAGAGGGCAAAATAGAGGTTGAAAGAGTCCACCAATCACCTCCTGAAAAAGACCCCAAAAAGAAAACTCCTAGGAATATTATAGCCAGGTTCCAGAGTTCCCAGATGAAGGAGAAAATATTACAAGCAGCCAGGAAGAAACAATTTGAATATTGTGGAAACACAATCAGGATAACACAGGATCTGGCAGCTTCTACACTAAGGGATTGAAGGCCTTGGAATGTGATATTCTGGAGGTCAAAGGAACTGGGATTAAAACCAAGAATCACCTACCCAGCAAAACTGAGTTTCATGTTTCAGGGGAAAATATGGTCATTCAGTGGAACAGAGAACTTTCAAGCATTCTTAATGAAAAAAAAAACCAGAGTTGAATAGAAAATTTGACATTCAGATATAAGAAGCAAGAGAAGCATGAGAAGGTAAACAGGGAAAAGAAATCATAAGGAACTTATCAAAGTTGAACTATTAACATTCCTACATGGAAAAACAATAATTGTAACTGATGAAACTTTTCCCAGTATGAAAATAGTTGAAGGGAATATATATATATATGTATATGTATATATGTGTATATATATATGTATACATGTCTATATATGAGGGTATATGGGCATATGAATACATATGTGAATGTGTGTATATATGTTTACAGGTATACATAGATAGAGGGCACAGGGCCAATTTAATAGGAAGGGATGATACTTAAAAGATGAAATTAAGAGGTGAGAGAGGAATATAATGAGAGGAGATGGGGAGAGACAGAATGGGGTCAACTATCTCATATAGAAGAGACAAGGGAAAATGATTACAATGGAGGGGAAGAATAGGAAGGCAAAAGGGAATGGGTCAACCTTATTCTCATTGAATTTGCTTGAGGAGGGAATGACATATACACTAAATAGGGTATCTCAACCTACAGGAGAGTAGGGGAGAAGGGAATGTGAGGGGGGATGATGGAAAGGAGGGCAGGCTGTGGGGGAGGAAAGTTGGAAGCACCCACTTTTGAAAAGGGACGGGATGAAAATAGAAAATAGAACAAGTGGGAGGTTGGATAGGAGGGAGGGAAATATAGTCAGTCTTTTACAATATATCTACTATGTTAATGTTTTGCATTAGCTACACATGTATGACCTATACTGAATTGCTTATCTTCCCAATAAGGGTGGGTGACAAGGGAGGAAGGGAATGAATCTGGAATTCAAAGTTTTAAAATCAAATGCTTAAATATATATATATATAATTAATACTACTTTACATGTAATTGGGAAATAAGATATACAGGCACTGGGGCATAGAGATCCACCATGCCCTACTTGAAAAGTCAAAAGGGGTATGGGAGAAAATATGGGAGAGAGCAGATTGGAGGAGGGGATATCCTGTGGGACTGCTATTTTGGGGTGGTGGGTAGTGGAAAAACGGGGATAAAATTTACAACTCAAAATCTGGCAGAAATGAATGATGTAAATCAGAAGTTAATAAAGCATTTGAAAAATGAAAAAAAAGGATACAAGGGATGTCACTTCTTAGATACCAGTTCAAAATGGGGTCAGGGTGGCTACCAAAAACTGATGCTGTGACATCTGGGGGCTTTTTTTAGTTTTGAGATGATATGATAACATGTTTATGATAACACCCATAGGTTCAGTCTTCGTACCAAAAAAAGTCCAGCAGTACTGCTATAATCTGTTAAGTACAGATTTGGTACAAAATGAAGTTTTCCTTTGATAAAATAAAGTACTTCTGTTTAAAAACAAAACAAAACCTAGGATAGTTGTTGAGAAGCTTGAGAATAGTTGGAATAAGGAAGATAAGTTCAAATACAAGTTAGATTCTTGGTAGCTGTATAACCCTGGGAAATTCACTTCATTTCTCTGGGCCTCAGTTTCCTCATCTATAAAATGATGGGGCTAAGCTTAAAAGCCTCTTAGGTCCTTTCCACCTCTAAATCTATTGTGCTATGACCTCTGATGAAATCCATGGGATAAAACTCTCACAAATGTCAGTCAGCTTTAGGAGATAATGAGGATTTTCAAGTTCACAGTTGTCAGTTTTTAGAGGTATAACTAATTTTTTTTTTACCTGGGTAAAAAAAATATAGTTGAATGGGGGATATAATGAAGAGGACAATTTCTCTGTGGATTCCTAGGGAGGTGGCCCAGAACTTACGCTTATTAGAACTGAGATGGGGGGGGGGGGAGGTGGACGCAGTCAACCAACCTGTAAGTATTTATTAAGTACTTTATTTTATTTCAGGCACTGAGGATAGGAAGGCAAAACTAAAACATTCCCTGCCCTCAAGGAGCTTACACTCTGAGGTTTGGAAGAAACAGCAAGGGAAGGAGAAAAAACCACATGTACTTCTATAAATATATAGAAAATAGATACAAGGTAATTTTCTAGGAGGCACCATGATAACAAGGCTTACCAATGGCAGCAGGCAGGAGCCAAAGCCAGGCGTAGGAATGATGGCTGCTATGGACAAGAAATAAAAACTTTGAAGAAGTACACGTTTTTGCCACACCCCGTCTGTAACCTCAGTTGTTTCTGCCTCTTTGACTAGAAGGCTGGAGGGCAGAGCAAAAATTTCTCCCATAACCTTTCTTCATGGAGGGCTCAAAATGCCAGCCACTCCTTCATTTGACACCAGCTTGGTTTCAATTCCACCATCATCTTCATCATGGACCTTCCCCAGGTATCCCATGGCACTCCCTAACCACTCCCAATGCCTTTTTGGTTTCCACTTGTGTGATATTTTCCCCCACTAGAAGGTACCTTCCTTGAGGACACAGATTGTCTTTTGGGTTTTTTTTTCCCTTATTGTATCCCTAGGATTCAGCACAGTACCTGGTATATAGTTGGAGGTTAATATATATTTTTGTATCATTTCCTATTCCCAAATGTCAGTACCCTGGGGCTAAGTTTCATTCATCTGCTAGTTAGGGCTCAGCCAATAGAATTCTCTACTAAAGGTAAGTCCACTAAAATTATAAAAACAAATATGGCCATTAATATCTGGTTAACATCATTTTGTTTTTAGATTCAGTCAAATATCTTAAGCAGTTCACAGGTCCTATTACATTTGGCAGGAAAATAGTATTCTGCTCTCTCCCTTTTATAGCCCAGATCATGGAAGACAATAATAGCACCCAACGTCTAATGTTCAGACATATGTCTAGTTTATGCAACGTTCGTTCCTCAAACATGCTTCTTGCAGCTAATGAAAAACTGCCACAGCCACATGTCTGGTTCACCTCAGCAGGCTACACCACTGAAAAGGCTTCTTCCATCAGAAGGCTGTCTTTAAAATATTGTTTCTAAGTCCTGGGAGCTAATTAAGCACAGCTGGGGCTACATCAGCACAGCTCAAGTGTGACGATTAAGCCAGAAAGAAAGAATCAATCATCATTAATCACTAAATCTATTTAGTGACTTTTAAAAGTGCTAAATGGGTTCAGCCTGGTGGTAGTTTCGATTCTATACTGAACTTCCAAACAGTTCAAAGAATGAGTGTGTCTTTCACCAGTAACCTGGGTGGCAAGAGTCCCCCATCCACATGTGCATGCAAAGAATAATAAAACCAAGGCAAAGAAAGGGGAAAAGGAGTTTATGATACCTACTTGACATTACCCTACCCAATTACATTACCCAGTTTCGACTCCATTTGTGTTAGAAAAACCACTACCTAATGCTCTAAATCTGATGCAATTTGAATGAGACCTTTGTTAATATTTCTTAAAAGCCTCTCTGTTACATCCAACATATTTTGCTTAGGAAAGTTTGCTCATTGAGCAGATTTTTTCTTTTATTGAGCTATCTTCTTTTGCATTTTGCCTTATGGCATGCCGAAAGTTTTTGTTTATGAGTTTGTTTCCCCCCACCCCAGATAGATTCCTTCCTGAATTGTTTATTGAGAAGGGAAGATGGCATATTGCAATTCAGTTGAATGGAACATTTGCAGTTCCCAAAAGGCAGGTATCCCTTTAAAGAAGCAGTAGTATTAACTATGTAAACCAAATCTCCATATGGTGAACAATTAGCATTGATCTTACTGCTATTTTGGTGTCCATGTGTTTTTCATCAGTCAAATATGTAGGCTCAGGACACTGTTCCTTGAGACACTGTGCATTCAGACTGAGAATTACTTAAAAAGTGTGCCCAGTTTCTCATGTCATCAGGAGATACAAGCTTGCAAGACATTTCTCCCAAGCCCTTAGGCAGAGAATGCAGTAGAGATGTGCCAGTTTCCAAAACATGGCAGGGTCTGGTGCCTCTTCAAGTATTAAATATGATTTCACAGATTAACTGCTAACACAGCAGCAACCTTCTCTGCCCACTGTCCTTCTCCCCCTTCACTTCCTAAGACAATTGACAAAATAACAAATACATTTGCAGGCTTGTCAGAGTAAAAAAAGTTTCTTTAAAAAAAATGTTTTGGGGCAGCTAGAGCAGTGAGAGCACTGGTCCTGGAGTCAGGAGGACCTGAATTCAAATCCAGCCTCAGATCCTTAACACTTACTAGCCCTGTGACCTTGGGCAAGTCACTTAACCCCAATTGCCCTGCCTGCCCCCCAGCAAAACAAAACAAATGTCTTGAACAGATGATATAAAAATCTATCTTTTGCCTTGTCAATATACCCTCGATACTACCTGTATATTTTATCATAAGCACTGCTACTAAAATGACATCCCTTCCAGGAAGCAAATGGGTTTTATAGACCAATCACTCAACATGGAGAAAGGAAGATCTGAGTTCAAATCCTACCTCAGACATTTTTGAGCTGTGACCCTAAACTCATTTAACTTCTCTCCACCTCAGTTTTCCCACCTAGAAAATAAGAATAAAAATGGCTCCTACTTCAAAAGGTTATTGTAAGAAAAAAATAAGGTAACATGTAAAACACTTCTTTATAAATTTAAAAATATTACATAAATGCTAGCTAATACCTGTATTCTCCAAAGCACTATCCTGGGACTTCTCCTCTTTTCCTGTCACGCTTTTTTTTTAACTTATCTATTCTGCCTGCTTTAATGGTCGCTTCTTTGAAGGTAATTCCCAAACCTAAAGTTAGGGCAGCAGAAGTCCTATACTTTGGTCCTTGATGTTACTGGGTGACAATACATGTCCAGCGAAATGGAAGTTGACTGTCCAGTGGCTTCAGTGGCACTATAAACCTGAGAAGGAATGTTCAGGACCTTGTAGGAGAGCTAGGCATTTTCCAGATTGTCAGAGAATTGCACCATTAATAACCACAAATTCAGTCCCCTACTCAGCAGAAGTCATACACTTTTGTGGGCTCTTAATGTATTTTTCTGTGTCTGCTTATGGACTGCTTGCATCTGTGTTTTCTAGGGTGTAAAATAAAGGCTGTTTTAAATTATACCTGATATGCATTGTTACCTTTAGCGTTTGCATAAGAACATGCTTGTGAGAACCAAGATATGGCCTATATTTGGAGGATTTTCCAGGGTGGAAACACCAAGACAAAGAGAATCATGACCTTCTAGGGCTATTGTTGCTCATTTGTTCTGGTCATGTATGACTCTTCATACATTTAGGGTTTTCTTGGCAAAAATACTGCAGTGGTTTGCATTTCTTTCTCCAGCTCATTTTACAGAAGGCGAACTGAGGCAAACTGGATTAAGTGACTTGCCCAAGGTTACACAGCTAGTAAGTATCTGAGGCAAGATTTGGACTCAGGAAGATTTCTTTTCCTGATTCCAGGTCCAGCACTCTTTCTACTCTGTCACCTAGCTGCCCAGCTTCTAGGGTTAGTCTCCTGGTTTTAGAGCTGGTTTATATGGGCTCTCAGCTGAGTCACAGGTCATACTAAGAAATCTTACTTTAAGAACAGGTCATATTATGAACTTCTACTGTACAAAACTCATTATGACTCACCATTACTCAACAAATTTAAGTTCAAACTTCTTAGTTTAGGATTTAAGACTCTCCACAATCTGGCACAACTGTTTTTCCAACTTTACTTCAAATAGCACCACTCTAAGAACTCAGTTCCAACCAAATTGACATATTTTCCTTTATCTCCAGAATATATCCTCCATTTTCCCATCTCCAAGCCTTTGCATTCATTTCCTGTGCCCATAATGTATTCTCTCCCTTCACATTTTTAGATTCAAATATCCTTTAAAATATAATTCAAGCTTCATCCCCTCCCAGAAGTCTTTCATGGCATAGAACTTAATTTTGCAACTCTCTAATGTATTTATCAGGCAATATTGCATATTTGTAAATTCCAAGAGGGCAAGATGCATGTTTTATCATAGAAACATCTAGTACAATGTTATACATACAATAGGAACATAATCGTCTTTTGTTGAATGAATGAATGAGTATCCTTGAATAGGGGGTTCTCTATGCTCAAAGCACCCTTCATCATCACTATCTCAATGCAAAGATAGCTCTCTCTATAAAAGTCTCCCTACGCCTGCTAGAGTCTCCCAAATGAAACTTTTTATTTATGCACAATATGTATCTTATATTTATGGTTGCTGTTTTTTAATTTCTTAACACCAGAAATATAACTAACATGAGACAATAGGCCTTGGTGCTAGAACATCAATATCTTGAAGACAGTGAGGGGCGGGGGCAGAGAGAAAAAGAAACAACTTCCTCCGCAATGACCAATAGCTGACAATCAGTATTCCTATGCCTCATCACTAGCCTAAGCACAAATATCACCCACAGGGTCACATCACCATGGTACCCTTCTCCTTGTCCCTCCTTTTATTTCCCCACAACCTCCATAGGGGTGAATAATAATAACAACTACAATGACAGCTAACATTTATACAGCTCTTACTATGTGCCAGGCACTGTGTTCAGCGCTTTCCAATTATTATCTCATTTGTTTTTCACAACAATCTGGGAGGTAGGTACTATTATTGTCCCCATTTATACATGAGGAAACTGAGGCAAAAAGAAATTTAGTGAATTATCCAGGGTCACACAGTCAGTAAGTATCTGAGACTGAATTTGAACTCAGGTCTTTCTGACTCCAGATTTGCTATTCTATCCACTGTGCCAACTACCTGTCCAATGAAAACTAGACAATCTACATGTGACCAGGGCAGGACTTGGGGGCGGGGGGAGGGGAGAAGGACAACGGAGGTGGAGGATGGAAAGTCAGATATATCCATCTCTTGGTATCATGGCATCTTCTGTTCCTCCCTCCCCATAATCTCAAAAGCTTCTGCCCCTAGGTGAACAAATATGTAGTTACAGTTCTATTTATGGGAGATTGTAGGCTTTAGTATATAAGTTTCTTCTTAATTCTATGTCTATCTCAGAGCTTCTATAAAGTAGGTACTGAATGAATGAATGAATAAATGAATGAATGAAGTATCCTATACTTTAAACTCCCTCAGAATTTTTTTTTTGCTACTAAATGAATCTAGGAGAATCTAGATGCAGTCCAAGGTTCAATTTATCAATTAAATTCCTTTCTTCCTTTGGTAATAAGAGTGACTGTGTCAGAGACAGGGAGAGGAAAAAAAGATGATCTTGCTTTCATGACCTATCTAGTTATCCCTTTCACAACTAAAATTATTAAAGAATAGAGATTAGATGAAGCAATGGGTGGTGGTGGAAGGCACAATGAAATGGAAGAGAACTGATTGTGGAGCAAAGGGAAATGAGACAAAGTTAAAAGAAGGAAAAAGAACAGAGTAAAGGATAAAAAATACTGGCCCATTGCCTCTCCAGACCTCCAGAGAGAAATTGTCTTCTTCACTGACATCCCTACTCAACTATTTTTGGCACATGTAAAAAAAAAATTTAGCTAAAGCCCTATATACTGGCATATGAACTCTAAAATCCTCATTATCTCGTCAACTTGGTTGACATTTTTGAGAACTTTTCTGCAGAGATTTCATCACTAGATCATAGCAAAACAAATTCAGAGCTAGAGGGACCTTTTTATATTTTATTTTTTTCCATTTACATGTAAAAGCAATTTTTAACATTTGTCATTTTTTTTAAAATTTTGAATTCCAAATTCTCTCTATATCTCCTGCCCCCACCACCTCAATTAAGAAGGGAAGCAATTTGATATGGATTATGTATGTGCAGTCAAGCAAAATGTATTTCCATTATTAATTGTCTTGTGAAGAAAAACACAGAAACCCCACCCCCCAAAAAAACACTAAAAAGGTAAAAAAAAAATAGTTTGCTTTGATTTGCATTCAGACTGCATCAATTCTTTCTCTGGAGGTGAACATCATTTTTCATAAGTCTTTGCAATTATCCTGGATTTTAGTATTGTTGATTATAACTAAGTCATTCACAGTAGATCATCATACAATATTGCTGTTACTGTGCAGTGTTCTGCTGGTTCTGCTCACTTCATTTTGCATCAGTTCATGTAAGTATTTCCAAAACCATTTTAGTAGTAATTTCTTATGACACAATAGCATTCCACTAAATAATATTCAACAACTTTTTCAGTCACTCCCCAGTTGATGGGCATTACCTCAATTTCTAATTCTTTGCCACCCCAAAAATAACTACTGTAAATATTTGGTATATATGGGTCCTTTTTCTTTCTTTTTTCTTAAAATCTCTTTGGAATATAGGCTTAGTAGTGGTTCTACTAGGTCAAAGGGCATGCACAGTATTATACTCCTTTGGTCATGGTTTCAAATTGCTCTCCAGAGACTTCAGTAAAACCTGTCCACTTAAGGTCAAGTGTGGGGTTGTAAACATTTTCTCACTGAGTGCTTCATGAGTCCGGGGTCTTGACCGAATTGCTTTCTAGTGTCACAAAATGTGATAAGAACTTCTCTTCTTGCCACCAGAGAGAGCAAGAATGGTATGTTTTGACTCATTTGTGTGTACTTTATATAATTGGTTTGGCATTTCATTATTTAATTTTTAAGAAAAATATTTTAATAGTGTTTTATATAGAAATAATATTGCAGAAGCTTAATCTTGTCTTGTATTTTTTCTAAGAAATTTGTTTTAAGGTCATGACTATTCTGAGATACTTATCACTCAGTGTTATGTGCTGGAATATTGAACGTTTGTAGCAGTTCTTATTCATTTTGCAGATGGTTGCAGACAAACCAAATAAATGACAGTTTTGTGGGAGGGAATCTTAGTCTGTCAAACTGGCATTGGATATGGCACAAAATGCTTATTTGAAATATACCCTTGTTTGACTGCTGAATAAAAAGTACTAAAAATCTCTTTAAAAAAATACTCTCCAGAATGGTTGGATCAGTTCACAACTCTACCAACAGTGTATTAGTGTCCCAACTTTCCCATATCCACTCCAACATCTCTCATTTTCCTTTTCTGGTATATTAGCCAATCTGATAATTGTGATGGTACCTCAGTTGTTTTAATTTGCATTTCTCTAATCAAAAGTTATTTAGAGAACTTCTTTATATGACAATAGAAAGCTTTGATTTCTTCATCTGAAAACTGCTTATTCATATCCTTTGACCATTTATCAATTAAGTAATGATTCATAGCCTCATAAATTTGAATCAGTTCTCTATATATTTGAGGAATGAGGCCTTTATCAGAGATACTTGCTATAAAACTTCCCTCCCACCACCCCCTCAGTTTTCTGTTTTCCTTCCAATCTTGGCTACATTGATTTTGTCTGTGAAAAAACTTTTTAATTTAATGTAATCAAAATTATCTATTTTATATCCAATAATGCTCTCCTTATCTATAAATCTGACAGTTAACTGATTTCATGGTCCCCCGATTTGCATATGAAATCATCCTTTATGTCAAAATCGTGTACCCATTTTGACCTTATTTTAATATACAATGTGAGATGTTGGTCTATGCCTAGTATCTGCCAGACTGCTTTCTAGTTTTCCCAGGAGCTTTTGTCAAATAGTAAGTTCTTATCCCAAAAGCTGGGATCTTTGAATTTATTAAATACCATATTACTATGGTCAGTACCTACTTTGTATTGTGTACCCAATTTGTTCCACTGATTCATTAATCTATTTCTTAATGAGCATCAGATTGTTGCCAGGATTACATGATTTGTAATACAGTTTAAGATCTGGTACAGCTAGGCCACCTCCCTTCACATTTTTTTTCATTAATTCCCCTGATATTCTTGATCTTTTGTTCTTCCAGATGAATTATGTCTTTATCTTTTCCAGTTCTACCAAGTATTTTTGGTAGTTTGATTGGTATGGCATTGAATAAGCAAATTAATTTAGGTAGGATTGTCATTTTTATTATACTGGTTCAGTCTGCCCATGAACATTATTTTTCTAATGTTCAGATCTGACTATTTGTGTGAAAAGTGTTTTATAGTTGTGTTCATATAATCCCTGGGTTTATCTTGGCAGGTAGACTCCCAAGTATTTTATGTTGTCTGCAGTTGTTTTAAATGGAAGTTCTCTTTCTATTTCTTGCTATTGGACTTTGTTGGTGATATATGAAATGCTAATGATTTATATGGATTTATTTTATATCTCACAACTTTCCTAATGCTGATAATTATTTTGACTAGTTGTTTAGCTGATTCTCTAGAATTCTCCAAGTATATCATCATATCATCTACAAAGTGATAGTTTTACTTCCTCATTGTCTATTCTTCAATTTATTTTTCTTTTCTTGTTCATACAGCTAACATTTCAAGTAAAATATTAAATAATAGTAGCAACAATGGTAATCCCTGCTTCACCCCTGATCTTACTGGAGAGGCTTCTAGCTTATTTCCATGACAGATAATGCTTGCTGATGGTTTTGGATAAATACCACTTACCATTTTATGAAAAGCTCCATTTATTACTATATTTTCTAGTGTTTTTAAAAAGAATAAGTGTTGTGTTTTGTCAAAAGCTTTTTCTACATGTATTGAGATAATCATATGATTTTTGTTGGTTTTGTTATTGACACAGTCAATTGTGCTAACCGTTTTCCCAATATTGAACTAGTCCTGTATTCCTTGTGTAAATTCCACCCTGTCATAGTGTATGACCCTTGTGACATATTGCTGTGATCAGTATTTTATTTAAAATTTTTGCATCAGTATTCATTAGGGAAATTGACCTACAGTTTTCTTTTGTTTTCCTTTTTCTGGTTTAGGTATTAGCAACATATTTGTAAAAGGAATTTGGTAGGACTCCATCTATTTCTCCAAATAGTTTATACAGTACTGGAATCAATTATTCTTTAAATATTTGGTAAAATTCATTTGTGAACCCATCTGGTCCTGAGGACGTTTTCTTAGGAAGTTCAATGGGGGTTTGCTAAATTTACTTTTTCTAAGATGGGGTTATTTAACCTTCTATTTCCTCTTCTACTAATCTGGGAAATATATATTTTCCTTTTATTGGTTGGTTGGTTGTTTGGAGGGGGGAAGGCAGGGCAATTGGAGTTAAGTGATTTGCCCAAGGTCACACAGCTAATGAGTGTCTGATGACAGATTTGAACTCAGGTTCTCCTGACTCCAGGGCCAGTGCTCTATTCTTGTTGTACCACTTACTTGCCCCCAATTTATATTTTCTTGCAATTATTCATCCATCTCACTTAGATTGTCAGATTTATTGGTATACAATTGGGCAAAATAACTCCTAATAATTGCTTGACAGTCCTCATTATTGGTGGTAAAGTCACCCTGATACTGGTCATTTGGAGTTTCTTGATTTTTTAATGGAATTAATTAATGTTTTATCTATTTTATTCTTTTTTTTCATTAAACCTTCTACTAGTTTTATTTATTAGTTTAATGGTTTTCTTTCTTTTTTGAGCAATTGGGGTTAAGCAACTTGCTCAAGGTTACACAGCCGGGTGTTTCCGGATGGGTGCTAAGTGTCTGAGCCTGGATTTGATCCCAGGTCATCGCAACTCTGGGGCCGGTGCTCTTACTTACTGCACTACCTGGCCTCCCCCAGTTTAATGGTTTTCTTATTTTCAATTTTATTACTCTCTTTTGATTTTCAGGATTTCCAATTTGGTGTTCAATTTGTTCATTTTCTAGTTGTTGTTGTTGTTTTAATTGTATGCCCAATTCACTCATCTGCTCCCTTTATATTTTACTGATATAAATATTTAGAAATAAAAATTTTCCCCTAAATACTGCTTTTGTTACATTCCATAAATTTTAGTTTTTATTCCATTGTACTCATTCTCTTTAATGAAATTAATTGTTAATATGATTTGTTCTTTGACCTATTCAGCTTTAGGATTAGATTATTTAGTTTCCATTTAATTGTTAATCTATGCTTCCATAGCATAGATTGAATATACTTTTATTGTTTTATTATCTGAAGAACATGCTTATAATATTTCTGACTTTCTGCATTTGGTTGTAAGGTTTTTATTCCCTAATACTGGGTCAATTTTATATAAGTTCCATTTACTACCAAGAAAAAAGGTATATTCTTTTCTATTCTCATTGAATTTTCTACAAAGGTCTATTATAGCTAACTTTTATGATATTCTATTCACTTCCTTAGCTCCTTTCTTGCTTATTTTGTGTTTAGATTTATCTAGTTCTGAAAGGGGAAAGTGGAAATGCCCCACTGGTATAGTTTTACTGTCTAATTCTTCCTATAACTCATTTAACTTTTCCTTTAAAATTTTGGATGCTGTACTATTTGATACACTTATGTTTAGCATCAATATTACTTCATTGTCTATAGTACCTTGTAGCAAGATTATTTTCTTGCTTATCTCTTTTAACTAAATGTATTTTTGCTTTTGCTTTGTGTGGGATCATGTTTGCCACCCTTACTTATTTTTTTACTTCTGCTCAAGCATAATAGATTCTTCTCCAATCCCTTACCTCCACTATGTGTGTGTGTGTGTGTCTCTGCTTCAAGTGTGTGTCTTATAAACAACATATTGTAGGTTTCTGGTTTTTAATCCACTCAACTATCTGCTCCCTTTTTATAGGTTAGTTTATCCCATTCACTTTCATAGTTATGTTTACTAACCCTGTATTTGGGGAGCTAGGTGGAATCATGGATAGAGTGTAGAACCTAGAGTCAGGAAGACTCATCTTTCTGAGTTCAAATCTGGCCTCAGACATTTAATAGCTATTTGACCACAAGCTATTCACTTAATGCTGTTTGCCTCAGCTCTTCATCTATAAAATGAGCAGAAGGAAATGGCAAACCACTCCAGTATCTCGCCAAAAAAAAATTCCAAATATGGTCACAAACAGTCAGAATTAACTGAAATGACTGAAAAAAACAACTGTTCAACCTTATTTAACCTCTTATGATTTCTCTTTCATATTTACCCTTAATGCTTCTCAAGTCTTATATCTTAAGATCAAAATTTATGTTCAGTTCGGGTATTTTCTTCAAGAATGCTTAAAAATCCTCTCTTTCGTTCAATATACATTTTCTCCCTGAAAGATTATGCTCAGTTTTTCTAGGTAAATGATTCTTGGTTGTAATCGTATCTCCTTTACCTTCCAAAATATCATATTTGAAGCCCTCTGATCCTTAAATATAGAAGTTGCTAAATCCTGTAACCTTGACTGTGGCTCCACAATATTTAAATTATTTCTTTCTGGTTTGACCTGGGTACTCTGGAATTTGGTTATAATATTTCTGGGAGTTTTTGTTTTGGAATTTCTTTCAGGAGGTGAGGGACAGATTATTTTTATTTCTATTTTACTCTTTGGTTCTAAGATGTCAGACATTTTTTTAATAATTTCTTGAAATATTATTATTAGACTCTTTTTTATAGTTGTTTTCAGGTGGTCTAATATTTCTAAATTATTTCTCCTCAATCTATTTTCCAGGTCAGTTTTCTTTCTGGTGATATATTTAATATTTTCTTCAAATTTTTTTCATTCTTGTAATTTTGTTTTATTGTTTCTTGATGTTTCATGGAGTTACTAGCTTCCATTTGCCCAATTCAAATGTTTAAAGAATTATTTTCTCCATTGAGATTTTGTGCCTCCTTTTCCAAGTCTATTTTGCAAGGAGTTTTTTTCTCTACTGAATTTTTATACATCTATTCCCATTTTTGTGCTTCTTCTACCAAGCTGTTAACTCTTTTTTCATGATTCTTTTACATCACTCTCATTTTTTGTTCCTAATTTTTCTTCTACCTTTCCTGATTGATTTTTTAAATCCTTTTTCAGCTCTTCCAGGCATTCTTTTTTCTCTACAACACCAATTAACATTTTTCTTTGAGGCTCTGCATATAGCCACTTTTACATTGTCATCCTCTTCTGAATTTGTGTTTTGATCTTCCCTATCATCATAGTAATTTTATATGATCAAATTCTTTTTGCTTGTTTTAGTTTTTACTCAATATTCAAGTCTATTTTTTTACTGGTAACTTTATGTTCAAGTTGGGTTCTGTTGTAGTTTTTTTTTTTTGCTATTTTTTCTTTTTTTTATCAAATGCTTTATTAACTTCTAGTTTACAATCATTCATTTCTGCAAGATTTTGAGTTATGAATTTTCTCCCCATTTTCCTCTACACACCACCCCAAAATAGTGATCACACTGAATATCCTCTCCTCCAATCTGCTCTCTCCCATATTTTCTCCCCTACCTCCTCCAGTAGGGCATGGTAGATCTCTATGCCCCAGTGCCTCTATATCTTATTTCCCAGTTACATGTAAAAATATTAATAATACTATATCTATATCTATATATATATGGGGTATTTATAAACATTTGATTTTAAAATTTGAATTCCAGGTTCATTCCCTTCCTCCCTTGTCACCCACCCTTACTGGGAAGATAAGGAATTCAATATAGGTTATACATGTGTAACTAATGCAAAACATTTCCATAGTGAATATATTGTAAAAGACTGACTATATTTCCCTCCCTCCTATCCCACCTCCCAATTGTTCTATTCTCTACTTTGATCCTCTCCCTTTTCAGAAGTGGGTGCTTCCAACTTCCCTCCCCCCCCAGCCTGCCCTTCTTTCCATCATCCCCCCCTCTCATCCCCTTCCCCCCCAATCTATTTAGTGATACCCTATTTAGAGACACCCTATTTAGTGTGTATGTCATTCCCTCACTAAGCCAAATTCAATGAGAATAAGGTTGACCCATTCCCTTTTGCCTTCCTGTTCTTCCCCTCCATTGTAACTATTTTCCCTTGCCTCTTCTATATGAGATAGTTGACCTCATTCTGTCTCTCCCCATCTCCTCTCTCACCTCTTAATTTCACCTTTTAAGTATCATCCCTTCCTATTAAATTGGTCCTGTGCCCTCTATGTATACCTGTGAACATATATACACACATTCACATATGTATTCATACGCCCATACAACCTCCTATATAGATTTATATATGTGTGTTTGTGTGCATGTGTGTGTATACACACATATACATTTCTACTCCCTTCAACTATTCTCATACTGAGAAAAGTTTCAAAAGTTACAATTTTCATTTTTTCCATGTAGGCATACATATATCTCAACTTTGATAAGTTCCTTATGATTTCTTTTCCCTGTTTACCTTCTCATGCTTCTCTTGCTTCTTGTGTCTAAATGTCAAATTTTCTATTCAACTCTGGTTTTTTCATCAAGAATGCTAAAAAGTTCTTTATTCCACTGGATGACCATATTTTCCTCTGGAACATGATACTCAGTTTTGCTGGGTAGGTGATTCTTGGTTGTAATCCCAGATCCTTTGCCCTCCAGAATATCATATTCCAAGCCCTTCGATCCCTCACTGTAGAAGCTACCAGATCTTGGGTTATCCTGATTGTGTTTCCACGATATTCAAATTGTTTCTTCCTGGCTGCTTCTAATGTTTTCTCCTTGATCTGGGAATTCAGGAACCTGGCTATAATATTCCTAGGAGTTTTCTTTTTGGGATCTTTTTCAGGAGGTGATTGCTCAATTCTTTCAACTTCTATTTTGCTCTCTGGTTCTAAAACATCAGACAATTTTCCTTGAGAATTTTTTGAAGGATGATTTCTAGGTTCTTTTTTTTGATTATGGCTTCCAGGTAGTCCAAGAATTTGTAAATCATCTTTCCTGGATCTATTTTCCAGGTCAGTGGTTTTCCCAATGAGATATTTCACATTGCCTTCTGTTTTTTTTTTTTTTCATTTGTTTGGATCTGTTTAATAGTATCTTGATTTCTCATAAAGTCATTAGCTTCCATTTGCTCCAATCTAATTCTGAAGGTATGATTCTCTTCAGTGAGCTTTTGAGATTCTTTTTCCATCTGGCAAATTCAGCTTTTTAAGGCATTCTTTTCCGCATTGCCTTTTTGAGCCTTTTTTGCCATTTGAGTTAATCTATTTTTTAAGGAGTTATTTTCTTCCATCTGGTTGTTGACTCTCATTTCATAATTTCCTTGCATCCTTCTCATTTCTCTTCCCAACTTTTTCTCCACTTCTCTTATTTGGTGTTCAAAATCCTTCTTAAGGTCCTCTATGGCCTGGAACCAGCTTGTATTTTTCTTAGAAGCTTTTGGTGCAGGAGTTCTGACTTCACTGTCTTCCTCCTGTTCCATGCTTTGATCCTTTTTGTTCCCAAAATAGGATTATAAAGTTGGGTTGCTCTGTGTGCTCTGCTCTCTTTGCCTGCTCATGTTGCCACTCAAGTACTTGACTTTTGGGCTTTTTGCCACAGTAAGACTCTGCTACCAGACAGGGGAGCTTTGTACCAAACGCTATGCTTTTCTCAGCTGCTGAAGGTATTAGATGAGTTCCCTCTCTGAAGCCTTCACATGCTCTGGCAAGCTGGTCACACACCCCACACCTCCACCCTAGACCATAATCCAGATTCAAGCAGGTTATAGCAAGAGTGATTACCCCTCGGACTGGTTGCTTGGTCCCCCTACAATCTTCAGGTCAGGAGCTGAAGCTGCCACATGGTGGCAACTGCAAGGCCACAGCACCTCAGTGACTTCTCTCTCCATGCGATAAAGGCCAGACTGCACTCTCAAAGTACTGGATCCCAAAATCCATACTGCACTGACCTCTCACTTTGTCCTTAGACTTTATGTGTTGATAATTCTGAAAACTGCCAGAGCTGCTGGTGATATGAATTCCCTTCAGCCAGTGGCTGGTCAGGCCACCCTGAGGCTAAAACCTCAGGCTTGCACCGGGCTGGGCTTGACTCCCAGAGCGCTCTGCTGGCCCCTTCCCACCAGCCTACTGGGCTGTTCTGAGTGGGAGATTAGCTTCTCTGTGTCATTTGTAGGTTCTATAGCTCCAAAGTTTGTTCAAAGCCACCTTTTACATAAATTGGAGGAAGTGGGAGCAAAAGCCCCACAGAAGTCCTGTTTCTATTCTGCCATATTGACTCTGTCCACCTTGTTTTCTGTTCTTGGGATGGAGGGAACACTGTCCCAAACCTCAGGAGTTTTGTACAGCTGCTTTCAGAGCTAATTCTGGGAACTTGTAAGTTTTTTCAGTTCTTCCAAAGTAGTATGATCTAAGGAGAGATATGGTCACTGCTTTCCTGGCCTGTGATCCAATCTGGACCAACCACAAGCACTCTTTTCTGTCTGGAACTGTGACCAGTGTCCCCATTGCCCTGTAGTCGCACACTCAAGTGTGCTAGTATGCCTCATCACCCTGGGACTGTGACCAAAACATGCAACCAAGATTCTTGTATGGGCAATGCAACAGAGTCCTGCACCCAGGCTTAGTGAAGTATTTCATGTAATCTTCTGACCAGTTGTCTGACCCACTTATCATCTATGGAAATCACTGTGTCTGGTGCAGTTAGCCCTAGGGCTGCTATTGGCTTGTTGGGGTGGCACTTGCACTGGATCACACTCCACTCACCCCAGTGAAACAGACCTTTCCTGTTGACTTTTTAAGTTGACTTGGGATGGAAAATGATTTCATCCTCTACTTTTGTTGGTTCTGCCTCTCCAGAATTCATTTTGAGTCATTATTTTAAAGTTGTTTGGAAAGGAATTTGGCAGAGCTCGGGCAAGTCCCCGCCTTTATACAGCCATTTGTCTCCACCCTCACTAGAACGTTCTTTAGAAGGCATTAGGTCTAATCCCTTCATTTTTCAGCTGAGAAAACTGAGTTCCAGAGAGGTTAAATGACTTTCCTGGGGCATATAGTTAGTAATAGTCTGAAGCTGAATTCAAACCTAAGTTATCCTGAATCTAGCTATCCACAAGCTGCCTAATAAGTGTCTCTTTTTTGGTTGTTTTTGGCATAAGAGAATTTCCTTATTTTACCAAAAGAAAACCTAAGAGCCAAGTCTGTACTTGGTTAATTGTAAGAGTTCAAATGGACTCTTTGGGGTGGGAGTACCGATGTCATTAAACTACAGATTGATAAAAAGAATCACAGAAACTCAAGAAAGGACCTCAGACATCATTTTGGGATCCACAGCAGGAGAAAAATATTCTTTACAACCCCCATAACAAATGGAAACATAGCCTCCAATAAGGGGGAATCCATAGTGTCCCAACAAATTCCATTCTAATTTGGAAAACTCTAATTTTTGGAGTCCAATTCTGCCTCTTTTTTTTCCATCTTCCACTCATTACTCCTGGTTTTGACCTAAAGGCATTAATTATGACGTCTAATACCTAATGCCATGAAAATACTTGAAAATAGTCATAATGTCCCCAATGTCTTCTCTTATCCAGGCCAACCTACTATGTTCTTTCAACCCATTGCCATTTGCTAGTCATCAGTATCCTCACCATCTTCATCACTGTCTTCTAGACATGTTTCACTTGGTCAAGTGTCATATTCTGATGTATATGTCATCTCACCAATGTGTACACCTTCTAGCAGGACAGATTACAACTCTTTTATTCCATCAGACCCCATGCTAGTCTTCTCCAAAGTCAACCATAAATCTACCATGGTTGTTCCATACAACATAATGGAAACCTTCCTCTAGATCTCTTATAGTATAGACCACTAGAGTATATAAGACATCCAGAAGTTTTTCTTTACTCTTTCTACGCAGTAATTCCACTTCCTTTTCCTGTCATAAATCTTTCATATTATCATATATATATATTACCACTTGTGCACATTTTTCATTGTTAATATATTGCAGTCTACTCATAGTCACCATTCATTCTTTGAAGAATAATTTTTCAACAAGCATTTGCTACATGTTAGACACTGTGCTAGGTGATGGGGACACCTGCATGTGCGCACACACACACACACACACACACACACACACACACACACACACCAGGCCCTGCCCTCAAGAAAATTACATCTACATGTGCCTCTCCTTTAAACAATCAATGAAGTATTGTGCTCAGAGATGGCTATTGCATCATAGTAAATATGTTAAGAAGACTTAAATATGTTAAGAAATGTGTTAAAAAAAATAAGAGGACAACCAGGAGAGTAAAAGACAAGATAACATTATATAAGCATCTGTTGAAGGAACCAAGGATATTTTATCTGGAAAAGAGAACAGAAGATGGATGTGGTCTCTCCTCTGTGGGGTTGCTGAGTAGAATCACTGAAATAATTTAATGGAACACAGACTGACAATCAGGAATTTTATAGAAGTTAAAAGGAATTTTCTTACCCCAAGTTACATAGTTGGCTAGTCCCAAGGACTTCAAGCCAGAACTAGGTTAAAAGCAGTCAAAAGGAAGATGACTACTTGTTGAATGAATGAATGTTAGGGGTCAGTAGGATGCAATATCAATATAAACCCTGAGCTTCTGTTGCTTTCTGTTAGACATTCCATTATTCTTTCTGCGTGTCATATCTCCACTCTCTGCTAAATATTTCCACTGGCCTTATATTGCATTAGTTGCTTTCTGCTAGTTTCTTCTGGTTTTCTGCTATTGAGATTCTTGAGAGCTTTCTGTTCTTTACCACTCTCTGCTAGAGTGCAGAGACTATTAAGTGTCTCCCTGGCAAATGGAGACCAAATTCTTCTAGTACTCTTTGTTCTATAAAGCACTACACCTATTCAGGCTATAAGCAAAATCTCTCAGGAGAACCATTCTATGACAGAATGTTTTCTTTCAACTACTAGTTGACTTGGGTTTGGAAACATTTTAAAACCATGTCAAATCCCTGACATCCCTGAAACAATTTTGTGGACTCAATTCATCAAACTACAAAGGCTTTGCATAGAGGCAGAGAGAGAAGCTCTCCAGCTTCCCATAATGCTCCTGGTGATCACGCAAATAAATCTAGGAACAAGAACAAACAGGGTCAGGTAAAGGCAACAGGTCTATCTTTCCTTCTGTTCTTATTCCTACCTCTATTAGGCATATCTGCCAGCAATAAAAATAGCTGTCTTCAAGTATTTGAAGAGCTGTCCCTCGAAAGAATGATTACACTTATTCTTCTTAACCTCAAGTATGAAACTAGGAGCAATAGAGGGAAATTGCAAAGAAGCAAACTTAAGTTTGATGTAATGAAGAACAATGAAAGTTATCCAAAAGTGGGATGATCTTCCTCAGGAAGTAGTAATTTTCCTTTCAACATAAATCTGCTAGCAAAGTGAATGAGAACTTGTTAGATGTGTTATCAAGAAAATTCTTGTTCAGGAATAGGCTGGACTCAATAGACTCTATGATACCTTCAAAATCTGAGATTCTATGATATACTTAGTTGCATAGACCTCTTAGGATTCTTTAAATTTTGCTTCAGTAGCTTTCTATTTATCATAGGACGTGGTTGAATTAAGGCCAGGATGAATTCACACCCTGCTAAATCCTTTCCTGTATCCTATCCATAGGTCATCAGGCAGATACAATTGACCAAAAAACTTTTTCAGCACCTACCACATGCCATGTACCAAGGTGAACACTGGGGATGTAAAGACAAAAAGTGAAGTAATCCTTGCCCTCGAGAAGCTTACATTCCATCCATGGAGACCACATGTACACACAAAAGTGAATGCAAAATAATTATGTTATTTTGGGGAACAAGAGACTAGCCCCCTAAAAATTGGGTAGGATGAGAACAGTAAAGACCTTGTTTATAAGATAACATTTGGATATCTAAAAAATAAAATTAAGAGGTAAGAGAGGAACATATTGGGAGAAGGAGAAAGGGAGAGATAGAATAGGGTAAATTATCTCATATAAAAGTGGCAAGAGAAAACTTGTGCAAAGGAGGGAAAGAACAGGAAGGTAAAAGGGAATGGGTCAACATTATTCACATTGGATTTGGCTTAAGGAGGGAATGACACACTCAATTGGGTGTCTTACCCTATAGGAAAGTAGGGGAAAAGGGGTATAAGAGGGGGATAATAGAAGGGAGGGCAGATTGGGGGAGAAAGTAGTTAGAAGCAAACACTTTTGAAAATGGACAGGGTCAAAGCAGAAAATAGAATAAGTGGGGGGCGGGATAGGATGAAGGGAAATAGTCTTTCACAATATAAATACTATGGAAATGTTTTGCATAACTACACATGTACATCCTATATTGAATTGCTTGTCTTCCCAGTGGGGATGGGTGAGAAGAGAAGAAGGGAAAGAATCTGGAAATCAAAGTTTTAAAAACAAAAGCCAAAAAAATTGTTTTTTTTATATGCAACTGGGAAATAAGATATACAGGCACTGGGGTATAGAAATACATCTTGCCCTACTAGAAAATTGGGGGAGGGAGGAAAGGGGAGGATATAAGAGAGAACAGATTGGGCAAAGGGGTATTCAGTAGGCTTGCTATATTGGGTGAGGGTAGTGGGAAGATAGGGAGAAAATTTGTAACTCAAAATCTTATGGAAATTGTAATAGTAATGGGATTTGAAGATCTTCCAAACCCCTTGAACTTGCTGACATAGCAGGAAGAGAAGGAGCAGAAAGGAGCCAGAGCCAAGTAGGAGCCAGGCTGGAGCCAGCACTGTGACTTGAAGCTATGGTGACAGCGGCATGAATACCTTTTTTTTTTTTGAGCCAGTCAGAATTTCTGCTGAGGACTCCCGCTGAGGACTCCTGGGGATGGGAACTGCAGGGGGACGGAGCTGCTGGGAGCAAACTGCGTGGAGGCTGAGCAGTTACTGTAAGTGAGGAGAGGAGGATTTTTGCCTGAGGCAGCCTGTTCTGTTTTGAAGGCTTGAGAATATAGGTGTTTACTAAATTAACTACATGTGACAACTCCATGGCTACTGTGATTACTTTGACTTTCTGGTTTGGGGACTCAGTTTTCTGTTATTTGAATAAATGTCCTAGCTATGTCCCCAATGTAGAAAGCCTGTTACATTTTGTGATTAATAATCATATCTGTGTATTTATAGTTACTATAGGCATTGTGAATAATACATTGTTGATACAGAAATGAACGGTGAAAACTAAAAATAAATAAATAATATAAAAAACATAAGATACCATTGAGCTAATATAGCTTTTAGGGAAAACAGAGATTGGAAGAAGTGGGGGTAAAGATGGCATTCCAGCCAGCCATGAAAGATATCCTGTGCAGAGGATAGACAGAGTAGTTTGTCTGGTCTGTAAAGTACATGTAGGGAAGTAATCTATAAACTAAGCCCAAAAAGGTAGGGTAAAGCCAGGCTGTGAAGAGCTTTAAATGCCAAACAGAGAGGTTCATATTTGATCCTAGAGGTAATAGGGAGCCACTGTAAATTAGAATTTCATCCCTTTAGCTAAAGAATGTAATCCCTATGTAAATATTCCTGAAAGAAGGAATACTTCAAGCATTTTTTTTTCCTTTTTGGTCATAACATGAATGAATAATCTCAGACTGGGTTTTAATGAGGGAAAAAATGGAGAGGCAAGGCAAGTCCTAAGAGACTGGTAAGAAAGAGGGCATTGAAAGCAGATAGAGACAAAGGCAATGGGTGTCTCTGAGACAGTAAGTTAGGGATGGTGAAAGAGGATGAGAGAAGTGTTTTGAGGAGAGAAGTGTTTTGATGCCCTTTGACTATAGTCCATTGGGTGTAATCCTCAAGTAGACAACCGTGTGCCTGTTTAAATTAGACATCCAACCAGAACCTGTCTGTCTGGCACTTTACTCTGAAGCTCAGAAATGTTGTTTTGAGCTTTGGGAATAAGTTTCCTCCTTGTTCCTGGCAGCAGAGATGACCTATGTGATGAGAACTGATACTGCCAAAATAGACACCTTCCAATTGTCAGGGTTTGCCAATCAGTCCCTTTCCCAGGGTGAACAAGACTGGCACAGGAAAAACAAGCACTGATATGAAGAAAGACAGGCAAAACAACAGGAAAATCCATATAGGGATATCAAAGGCACAGATCCTGGCATACAAAAGGAGAAAGCTTGGAAAATAAGAGGAATAGAGTATAAGAGGGAAAGAAAAATCAGGAGAGATTTTTTATTAGTATTTCTGGAGAGAGGGAGAAGGAGAGATCAAAATCAAGGGTCATTTTCTCTTTATGTGCCATTTGGGGATTAAAAACACTTTATGTAGGAAAAGGAAAATGTAACCTCAAAAAACTACCTGGAAAGTAGGATCAGAAAAATGACTCTACATCAATATCAAAATGTAGGGGGAAGGTCTGTTACAACGTTGGACATCAAGGCTGGCAATTGGCATGGAGCAAGGTTTGGGGATATTATTGAGTGGTCCACGTGTCACTGAAAAGAACCAAGGTTCTCTGGTACATGTGCTGTAAGATGCCAATCTCTTCCTAAATGTACAAGGAGAGAAATAAGGAATGTAAGGTTAGATTACAAAAATTCATATAGTGGAGAATAAAACCAATATGTGTAAAACAGCAGATAAAGCCTATGTTGCCTATTAAAAGCAGAAGAGAGGAAACTTGTGGGGCAGAGTCAAGATAGCGGGGTAGAAAAAGGACTTCCACATGGCTCCAGTCCCCACCTCCTACAATTCATTTAAAAGGTGCCTCTGAACAAATTTTAGAGCCACAGAACCCACAAAATGTTCCTCTGAGGAAAGCCCAGCAGGCCAGCAGGAAGGGGCCAGTGCAGTGCTCTGAGAGCCGAGCCCAGCCCTGGCATGAGCCAGAGGATTTTAGCTTCATGGTGGGCCTGACCAGCCACTGGCTAGAGGGACTTCCGATAACCAGCAGTTATGGTGGTTTACAGAATTATCAACCCATAGATGTTTAGGACAAAGTGAGAGGTCAAGGCAGTTTGGACTTGGGAATCCATTAGTTTGGGAGTGCGGTCGGCCTTTGCCCTCAGGGCAAAAAGCCACTGAGGTGCTGTGGCTGTACAGCCACCCTGCCACCACGTGGCTGCTTCAGTTCTTGGACTGCAAATTGTAGGGGCACCAAGCAACCAGTCTGAGGGGTAATCACTCTTGCTTTAACCTGCTTGGATCTGGATTGTGGTCTAGGGTTGAGGTCCTGGGGTGTGTGATCAGTTTGCCAGAGCATGTAGAGGCTTCAGAAAGGGAACCCAGCTAATACCTTCAGCAGCTGAGAAAACCCCAGTGTTTGGTACAAATCTCCCCTGTCTGGCAGCAGAGACTTACTGTGGCAAAAAGCCCAAAAGTCAAGTAATTGAGTGGCAACATGAGCAGGAAAAAAAAGCAAAGCAAAAAGAGCAACCCAACTTTACACTCCAATTTTGGGGCAAAAAGGATCAAAGCATGGAACAAGAGGAAGAAGTGAAGTCAGAACACCTGAACCAAAAGCTTCTAAGAAAAATACAAGCTGGTTCCAGGCCATAGAGGACCTTAAGAAGGATTTTGAAAACCAAATAAGAGAAGTGGAGAAAAAACTGGGAATAGAAATGAGAAGGATGCAAGGAAATTATGAAATGAGAGTCAACATCCAGATGGAAGAAAATAACACCTTAAAAAATAGACTAATTCAAATGGAAAAAGAGGCTCAAAAAGGCAATGCGGAAAAGAATGCCTTAAAAAGCTGAATTTGCCAGATGGAAAAAGAATCTCAAAAGCTCACTGAAGAGAATCATTCCTTCAGAATTAGATTGGAGAAAATGGAAGTTAGTGACTTTATGAGAAATCAAGATACTATTAAACAGATCCAAACAAATGAAAAAACAGAAGACAATGTGAAATATCTCATTAGGAAAACCACTGACCTGGAAAATAGATCCAGGAGTGATGATTTAAAAATTCTTGGACTACCTGGAAGCCATGATCAAAAAAAGAACCTAGAAATCATCCTTCAAAAAATTCTCAAGGAAAATTGCCCTGATGTTTTAGAACCAGAGGGCAAAATATAGGTTGAAAGAATCCACCAATCACCTCCTGAAAAAGATCCCAAAAAGAAAACTCCTAGGAATATTATAGCCATGTTCCAGAATTCCCAGATCAAGGAGAAAATATTACAAGCAGCTAGGAAGAAACAATTTGAATATCGTGGAAACACAATCCGGATTAACACAGGATCTGGCAGCTTCTACAGCGAGGGATTGAAGGGCTTGGAATATGATATTCTGGAGGGCAAAGGAGCTGGGATTAAAACCAAGAATCACCTACCCAGCAAAACTGAGTATCATGTTTCTGGGGAAAATATGGCTATTCAGTGGAATAGAGGACTTTTTAGCATTCTTGATGAAAAAAACAGAGTTGAATAGAAAATTTGACATTCAGATACAAGAAGCAAGAGAAGCCAGAGAAGGTAAACAGGGAAAAGAAATCATAAGGAACTTATCAAAGTTGAGCTATTTGCATGCCTACATGGAAAAACGATAATTCTAACTTTTGAAACTTTTCTCAGTATGAGAATAGTTGAAGGGAGTAGAAATGTATATGTGTGTGTACACACATACACACACATACACACAAACACACATATATGTCTATATAGGAGGGTATATGGGGTAAACTATCTCATATAGAAGAGGCAAGGGAAAATAGTTACAATGGAGGGGAAGAACAGGAAGGCAAAAGGGAATGGGTCAACCTTATTCTCAATGAATTTGGCTTAGGGAAGGAATGACATACACACTAAATAGGGTATCTCAACCTACAGGAGAGTAGGGGAGAAGGGAATGTGAGGGGGGATGATGGAAGGAAGGGCAGGCTGGGGGGGAGGGAAGTTGGAAGCACCCACTTCTGAAAAGGGACAGGATCAAAGTAGAGAACAGAACAAGTGGGAGGTGGGATAGGATGGAGGGAAATATAGTCAGTCTTTTTCAATATATCCACTATGGAAATATTTTGCATAGCTACACATGTACAACCTATACTGAATTGCTTGTCTTCCCAGGAAGGTTGGGTGACAAGGGAGGAAGAGAATGAATGTGGAATTCAAAGTTTTTAAATCAAATGTTTAAAATATAGATAGATAGATAGATAGATAGATAGATAGATAGATAGATAGATAGATAGATATAGATACACTATTATTAGTATTATTTTACATGTAACTGGGAAATAAGATATATAGGCACTGGGACATAGAGATCCACTGGACCCTACTGGAAAGTCGGAGGGGGGTATGGGAGAAGATATGAGAGAGAACATATTGGAGGAGGGGATATCCAGTGGGATCACTATTTTGGGGTAGTTGGTAGGGGAAAAACAGGGAGAAAATTTGTAACTCAAAATCTTGCAGAAATAAATGATGTAAACTAGAACTTAATAAAGCATTTGATTAAATAAAAGAAGAGATGAAGCTTGTTATATACAGGGTGAAAGGAAATATATAAATATTCCTTTCATTTAAAGGGAAAGGAGAATCTTCCCTTATGTAAAATGTAGAGGGAATTACATTACTAAGGGAGGAAATTTTTCAGAACATATACATTTCTTGTACCGCACGGAAGGAGGATTGTGAATGTACACTGTTCTAAAGTCATAAAAACTGGGTTTAAATTCAGCTTTTGATGCTTACTGACTGGGTAATCTTGGGCACCTTGGGAACACAGAAGAAGATGAGTTCTGAGTCCCTTCCAGCTCAATATTCATGATTCTGAGTCAGGAGCTATGGGCTCTAGTTCCAACTCAAACACAAACTAGTTAAATGACTAGCTAATGGCAAGTCACTTATGTAACAGTGATATATACATACATACATACACATATGTATGTGTGTATAAAAACTTATCTATATCCAACCATGAGTGTGTACACACACTCACACACACACACACACTCACACACACACACACACACACACACACACACACATACCATTATATATAACTAAGCCAGAAGCTAGGTGACAATAGATAAGAGAACTGGGCTTGGAATTATGAAGACTCAACCAAATGATTTCAACTCCCACCTCTGACGATAACTAAGCTGTGTGACCCTGGGCAAGTCACTTAATCCTGTTCTCCTCAGTTTCCTCATCTGGAAAATGAGCTAGAGAAGGAAATGGTAAACCACTCCATTACTTTGCCAAGAAAACCCCAGATAGGGGTCACGAAGAATCAGATACAACTAAAACGATTTAATGAAGGGCAGCTAAGTAGTACAGTAGTTAGAGCACATGGCCTGGAGTCAGGAAGACCTGAGCTCAAATCTGCCCTCAGATACTTAACAGCCACATGACCCTGGGCAAGTCACTTAATCCTGTTTGCCTCTGTTTCTTCATCTGTAAAAAGAGCTGGAGAAGGAAATGGCAAACCACTCCAGTATCTTCCCCAAGAAAACCCCAAATAGGGTCACAAAGAATTGAACATAACAGAAACAGCTAACAACAACATACATAAACATACATATATGCCATCATAGAGATATATGTGTGTATATACATAAATATTTGTGCATATACATATGCATATAATCACTACACGGTTATATATATACATATCTTTATATAATGCATCTATATGCATGTAGGTGTTATGTATATGTAATATTAGATATAAATATATATGTGAGGAGGGAGGGAAGATAGAAGCCTGGTTACATGTAACCTCTCTAAACTTGGATTTCCATGTATATAAAATAAGTGGATTGCACTAAATGATCTCTCAGCTCCCTCACAACTCTAAAATTATGTCAGTTTATCTCATAAGGCTGAGACTTGTGGACATTTTACTCAGTGAATGAGGAACTCCTGGAAAATCCAGTGTGGCACTTTCTTTCAACAAGCATTTATTAAGACCAGTGACAGATCCCAGAAATAAATTCTTTGTCCTGGCAGAAGCAGAAAGTTTAGAATAAATTGTGAACATAGACCTCTGTTGAACAAAGTCTGGGCACCTACTTCCTTAAAGACAAATGGGAAGGATGGGGCAGTGGGCAGGGGTGGGAATGGGGGAGGGTGGCAGAGAAAGGTGAAAATATAAAAGTAGGAAAAGGGGGATAAACAGAGAGGAGCATTGAAGAAAGGTAAATTCACCTTGGAGGTATCTAATCCCAAGGCTCTCATCTCTACAAAGTAGTAGAGAGTTTATAATACTTTTTGGTTCATTTTATTTATTTTCCCCCCACCAGATATAAATCAATCCATTCAGATAGGGGTGGTTGAAAGAACACATTTTATTACACTAGATAATTTCCCAAGAGAAAAGGGTTTGGGTTTTTTTTTTTTTCATTTTGAACTTTTTTTTTTTTTTTGGTTTTGTGAGATATTAGAAGTTTATGGAAAGTTCTCTGGATGAGAACACAGAACTTATCAAAGGCCTCCCATCCTCAATTCACACAAAAGGGGAAATGCACACGCACACTCACAGCACTAGAAACACTGAAAACTAATTGAGTGCCAACCGCTTCTGGTACCCTAAGGATATAGATAGATATTTTGGTAGCCTGAGGCTGCCAGAAACTTTGCCTGCTGAATGAATTATAGAACAGGAAGCAGATGGGCTGTGTATATGAAACAACCACTCTCTGGCATGATGTGCTGTGCAATTTGGCTGCAAAAATTAAATTGAGCTATTGAATGTTTAATACACTATGCATAACAAATACAGCCACAGAGCCACCGAACAGCATAAATTACAGAATTGGTATTCACACTGCCTTTCCCAGGAATCAATACACTGCCACAGCTCATAAGAGTCTGTTGTTTAATACACATAAAGAAGAGAAGAATTCTTCTATTAAAATGAGTTATCTGAGCTATTTACCAAAGGCAGTGATTTAGCAGTGCTAAAGTCTATGTAGTGCTGCTGAATGCAGATGATAATGCTTCCTGTCCTTGTCTGCCAATTTCACCGCTCCTATCAGTGGCTGCTGCTGCGGCAGGGTCCCCTGGGTACATTAGCAGTCAGCCCAGGAAGTGTGTTTAAGTAATGGACATAATGTTCACATTTGCTAGACCAGCCTTCTCCCTAATCATGAATTATTCTTCCCCAAGGCTCAATTGGAACATTACTTTAGAAGCAGAAGATTTAATCCTTTTCAGCTGATTGGAGGGAATGATTACAGTATTATTTTCTTGTACAGGCTGTCTCCAGTGAAGGTGCCTTTTTCTGTCCCCATCTTTAATAGGCAGCAATCTTTATTTCCCTGGAGGAAAATGGCAATGAATTCAAAATGGGATAAATCTCCAGGAATGCAAGGTGCTGAGGCCCTAGATCACTGCTGGTTAGTTAATTAGTTTAGCCCTCACTTGTTTCATCTCCAAGATAGAACACAGTGTAACAAGGGGAAACAGTGGGGGGAGGGGGGGGAAGAAGGACTGGGTACATGCAAATAAATGATCGGGAATGGCCTAAAGAAACACTGTTCCACAGACTCCCTCCTCCAGGACTTTTGTTTCTGTTGGGGTTTTTTTGTTTGTTTGTTTGGGTACCTCTGATTGCCAGGGGATGCAATCAATACAATAAGGAGCCCACAGTTTACTCAAATGGTTCCGACTTTTAAGGATTGTTCAGTGTACTGAAAGAGATTTACATATTTATCTAGTAGAAACATTTAAAACTGAGAGGGGCAAGACTGTAGTGGAGATATTTGTAGATAAACTTGAATATGATTGGAAAAGGCATACAGGAGGAATATTAACATACAGGGCAAGCTCCAGACTAAATCCTGTTGAAGGGAGGGGCAAGAATATTTTACTTGCACATACAACAGGGTGAGCATTCTTTTAATTACCTCTGAACAGAGAAGCTATAAATAACAACCTCCTCTGTTACTGTTGTTGTTTTTATTATTTTATTTTAATGATTAATGTTTCCAGTTGGAAACAATGAACCTTGGATATTAATTATCTCTGGGTTGATGGGTTAAGCCTCTGAGCAACTGGTATGCCCTTCATCTTTCTGTTCTCAAAGAAGGACTATACTGAACAATTCTGCTCCCTTAAGTTTGGTTTTATGTAGTTTTCACCAACCTTTCTTCCTTATCCTTCTTTCTCTCTGTTTCTCTTTTTTTTTGCCTCTGTTTTGTTCTCTGCCTCTATCCTCCCTCTGTGTCTCTCTGTCTCTGTCTCTCTCTACCCACGCATGTGTGTATAATTTATATGTGTATATCTATATCTATTTCCATGTCTATCCGTCTTTTCCTACCTCCCTACCCTCACTTCCCTTCCCTTCCTACCACCTCTCTCTTTTGATATTTTTTTAAAAAGCAGATTAAACCTAAAGAAATGCATTGAATTATAACAAAATTCTTGACTGATACATGTCTTGCATCTGATTTAAAGCCGAAAGCTCCCAAATCTCACTGCCTGTGATTTATTTAGAATAAAATGGGGTCACACTGCCTTGGCCCTGATTATAAATATATTACATCTAAGTGATGAATACAGTGTTCATGAAGAGCAGGAGATCAAGAGTGCCTGAGGCTGACGTTTTTCAATCTATCTCCAGTGCTGGGTAAGACACTTAAAAATAAACATGCTTTTTAAATGAATGTTACAAGAAACCTGTGCAGTGGGACAGTGATGATTTTGTTTCTAAAGCAAAACATGATAGAAGAGGAGAGAAGAGGCCATGTCAAAGCTTTTCAGAGGATGTGCAAAAAAAATGTTTATTTACTGTGCCTTTTGGAGCTCCCATTTTCCCCCTTGCTTTATTCTTTCAAGCCATCAAGAAAGGAAGAAAAAGAACTTATTTCACAAAATCGAGGTAAAAGGTATAGCAATCTCACAGGGTGTGAGCCTCTTCTGAGGGTATGGTTAAATCTTGAATTAGCCAATTATCCATGTGTGCCAAAACCATCCCTGGCATGTTCAAATAGAAGCAGAGTATAATATTAGAGTTGAAAGGCTTATCTAATATAACTCCATCATTTTATAGATGTGGAAATGAGGATCCAAACAATTTGGATCACTTACTTGTCCCAAGTAAAACAGATTTCTAGATTACAGGCCAGTGTACTTCCCACTATATCAGGCTGCTTTTCCCAAACAGAAGGTCCCCCAGTATTCACCCCGGGTCCATTTTGCCACCACCACTACTTCCCCCCAAGGTAATAAGATTTTCTCCTTTATAGAATGAGAACAGAACCATAGCCTAGGCCATTGCCTCTCTCTCTGCATCCCAAACTCAATATTAAAAGAATAAAATCAGCTCTACTAGTATATAAGGAGTTTTAAGGTTAAAAACTTTGGATCAGTAGGGCCATTTATAGGTATGCATTTAGTCATGGAAGCCAGCTTGGCATGATTTAGCAGATTTTTATCATTATTATTATTAATTATTATTATTACCTATTTCACCATTAGACTGGCTAACTTCCTTCAACTCAAATCTTTAACGTATCACTTCCTCTCTGCCTTGTTTCTAGGTTGAAGGGGCTCTTTTGTAGCCACAAGGCACCGAAAGCTGGTCCTATATATCCTTTTTTTTTTCATTCATGAACATTCCCCACTCCCATCCCCCCAGGATGGGTCAAGTTTCATCAGCATCACTCTAGCCATTTTAATCAATCATTCAACAAATATTTATTGAATCCCTGCTCTACTTTCTCATCAACTGGTTATTTGGTACAATGCACATCCACAGCCCTTAATTTTTCTAACTCTCATTTTGCCTTTTCCCATCAGTAAACTTCTGCCTTATTTAAAAAAAAAATAGCAAGTCCCTCATATCTGCTCTTCTATGTGAGCTCATAAGATATGCCCACACACACACACACACACACACACGAGAAAAGAAATACAATTATGTACATAACACAATAATGATGGTGTAGGAATTCTATCTACCAATGTAGGGCATTACCCAGCTAAAACATGTTTTTGTGGAAAATTACCCAAGGATCAGAGAGATTAAGTGATTTGTCCATGGTAACACAGCAAGTTAAATCTAAGAGGTAGTATTGGAACCTAGGTCTTCCTGACCAGTCCAATACCTTCTATGTGTCTCCAGTAGAGAAAGGGGGATTTTATAATGCCAGAGTAATAAAGCAGCACAAGAACTGAAAAGGAAATCCACCAACAATCCACAAAGCTCATTTCAGCTATGAGTTAAATGATCTCGTTGCTCACCATGACCAGAGCTGCCACACTTTCTGGTAGAAAACACATAAAATGAACAGAAAGAAGGGAACGGATCAGCAGAGCAAAAAACAGAGTTCTGGATCTGTGTTTACAAAACTTTGGTTTATGGGTTTCTGAGCTGGAAGGAATCTTAAAGCTTATTTCCAAACCTGGATGGCTGCATTCTGGCCATCCTCCTCCTCCTATTAGAACTCAAATTCTGCCCCCTTAAGGCCCTGGTCTTTGATGGGTGAGCATTCACCTTATCCTGCCGGAAACCTGGCCACACACCACTTCTTGGCCATTTACAACCCATGTAGCTGTGACCATACCCCCCTACCCTTTTTAACTCCACTTTTAAGTATTATCTTCTCCCCATTAAAATGTAAGCATCTTAAAGTAAGGTCTGGCTTGCTTGTTTGCCTGTGTTTGTCTCTCCCGGTGCTTAGCACAATGATTGCCACATAGAAAGTGTTTAATAAGTACTTTTTTCATATTAATTCATCTAGTTCAGGAATTTTTAATGTTTTTTTAAATGTCAAGGACCCCTTTGGCAACCTGGTGAAACTTATGAACCCCTTCTCAGAGTAATGTTTTTAAAATGAATAAAGAGAAATATATCAGATTACAAAGGGAAGCAATAATATACAACACACACCAAAATTTAAAAAGCAAAGTCACAAACCTCAACTTAAGGGCCTCTGATCTAATTCAACCCCCTTATTTCACACATGAGGAAACAGACTACCTTGCCAAACATCACAAAGCTGGTTATCATCAGAAGCAAGATTGGAGCAGAGATCCTCTAAATACAGAGTCAATGCTCTTTTTCTTTTTTTTTAATTCATGTAATAAAACAAGCATTTTTATAACATAGTAGAATAATAATGTGATTGCACATGAAACTGCAAATCTATTATGTACAACTTAATATTTCTTTTAAATGCATAATAAATTTATCATGTAAATCTTTTTTTCTTCATCTTTCCTCATGCTCTGCTACCTCATGGTCCTGCCACTTTTGAGCTGTGTAACCTTGAATAGGTCCTTCTGATCCTCAGTTTCCTCATTTGTAAAATAAGGAAATTGGAATACATGCCCTCTACAATCCCTTGCAATTCTGAGTCTATGACTCAATGATCAGTCCTACAAAGAGGAATCCAAATAAAATGTCCCAGATAATTCACAATCTTTGTATAAAAATGGTGAATAATTGGGGCGGCTAGGTGGTGCAGTAATTAGGGCACCTGCCCTGGAGTCAGAAGGACCTGAGTTCAAATCCGGCCTCAGACACTTAACACTTACTAGCCATGTGACCTTAGGTAAGTCACAACCCCAATTGCCCTGCCTTCCCCCCTCCAAAAAAAAAATGGTCAGTCAGTAATTTCAAATGGGTTATAAACATTTCTCCTGAAGAAGGAGGAAACATTTAGAGGAAGGCTCAAATTCCCCCCATCCCTTCATCTCTAGAATAAATCCACACATCCAACACTCTCTGCTGTGTTCAAGTTACCTCCCAAATCGTTATTTAGATTTTACATCATTTGATTTCATTTTCCTACATTTACAACTCTCAGAGTAATGGGTAACATTCACAGCCCAGCTACTTCACTAAACTCATCTAAATTTAATTTGCTACAAGCAATGACACATAGCCAAAGTTTGACTGGGAAGTCAGCAGTGCTGTGCCAATGATTTACACGAACCTCTCTGCCTGTGACATTTACCTCCCGGGATGTCTAATGAAAAGTTTTACATATAAACAGATTACTTTGACATCCACTGGAGTTGGAGAGGAAGATTAGCTTTCTGCAATACAACTGATATTGGAATGGACCTTAGAGGCTATCTAATTTAACCCCTTCATTCTACAGAGAAGGAAACTGAGACCCAAAGAGATTAAGTGATATGAATGATGTGCCCAAGGTAGGATTCCAACCCAGGTCCTCCATCTCTAAATATAATTTTCTTTCCTCTGCACCACATCTTAGATGACATGCCCCTTTCTATTCAATGGGCTCCAGGAAAATATGCTACAGAAGACCCTTATAGTGGTTATAGAGCTTGAAAAATCAAGACTGTCTCCATTAAAGGAGTCACAGATATATTCAGGCATGACAAGGTCAATCTAGACCTGGTCCTTTAGTTTTCCCCACCAGCTTCCTTTAGAACTCTAAAAATTAATGTTAATGATGATATCAAATTAAAGTTTATAGACTGTCTAAAGGCTGTGATTCTTCATATCCTCTAGTCTCATAGAATAGGCAAACATGGATAGGTTATGGTCTGCATTCTTGAAGAGAACCTCCAAATTGATGAGATCACAGTTCCAGTTGATCATTTGAATGATGGTATTAGAATGTTTGAAAAGCATATGAGCATGGCTGTTCTCCAACTTGGTCCAGCAGTTAGTAATCATCAGCCCTAAAGATTATAGATAGTAGTTCAGAAATAAATGGCTGGTGAAGGAAGAAATGAATGAATGAATGAGAGTACTTGCGTAGAGGTCATTAAGGCATGGTAGATTCTAGTCCAGTCTTTTCCACTGCCAAGCTATGTGATCTTTGGACAATCATGCACCTCTCTGGGCTTTAGTTTCCTCATCTCCATCATGAAGGTGGACATGATTATCTCTAAAGTCTTTTGCAACTCTAAGATTATATGATGGATGCTTTTGACTGGCTTTGACCATATCCTCCATTACTAACAAACTACAAAATGAAATAAATTTTGTGATGAAACTGAGAGGATGGAGATCCCTGACCAATTCCTCACTCTTGTAGTATCGGTAGATCTTAGGTTCCTTCTCCATTGCCTCCATGTAAGGAGATTCTCGCCCCCTAAAAGTAGTATCATTGAGTTGCTTTCTTTCATTGTCTCTCACTTTTTTCTCTGGGGGTAGCCCTGGACAAAAGCTAAATCAAGTACACAAGCAGTGTAGTATGTCATTTCAGGGTTCAGGCCACGTACAGTTCAGGCAGATCAAGAATTTGATTTATATTACCCAGGAGATTTATATTACCCAGTTTTTTGAGTTAGGTTTAAATCATTAAACAATTCTTTCCCAGGATGCCCACCCATGATGTTCCTCCTCTTTGGTCTAAAAGGCCCTTATTCCAAGCCCAAGCTATCAGGTTATGGTTCTTCTGACTACTTCACCAGAATGCCACATATCTTTTCACCATAACCCCAGAACCCCATTGAGGACTTGTGGTACCCATTGACACCAATCTGTCTCTGAGAATTCTCCAAAGACTTCCATAGCAAACTTTTAAATATTTACAATCCTCTATTTACATTTAAAACAGATACAACCCAATCCCCACACCCAAATCTATAATCACATTTCAGAGAAGGGGATGAGGGTGGAGAAGAATTTTGCTTCAAACCAATGCAATTTTAACAATAGCTTATTTATGTTAAAAAAAAATTATAGCTACAAAACCTTGTATATCCATGATCTCATTAGCTTTGTGAAGTGAAAAGCACAGATTTTATCATCTCCATTTTATAGATAAACAAATATCAGAGAAATTAATCAGCTTTCCCAGGGTTACAAAGTTTGTCAGGGGCAGCTCAAGGTCTTCAGGTTATGAAACTCCTTCCTGGTAACTATCCTGGTGTGCAGATTTAACTCTCCTAGAGATCTAGGACATATCTAATTCAACTATTAAAATCAACAAATAGATATCGTGCCCCCACCACCTGCAAGACATTTTGCTAGGTAAAAAGACAAAACTGGAGGGAAAATAGCCCCTTCCCTCAAGATGCTTACATTCTGTTGGAGTTAGAAAATTTGAACAGAAGTAATCATGGAATAATTTGAGGCTAGAGAGAGGACTGACAGTCAGGGGAATCAGGAAAGGCTTCGTTTAGGGCATTACATCCCAAGTTGAGCTTTGAAGGAAGATGAAAAGTCTAAAAATCACAGGGGAGGAGGAGAGGGAGGGGCAGAGGGATGAGACAATCTATACAAAAGCACCGAAGCAGGAGATAAAACGCCAAGTAACAGTAAGGAGGCCAATTTGACTAGAACATGGAGTGCCTGAAGGGAAGTAATGTGAAACAAGTCTGGAAAGGTAGGCTGAAGTCAGACTGCCAAGGGCTTTCAATGCCAGACTTAGAAATCTGATATTGCTGTTGTATATCTGCACATGGTTATTCTACAGGCAACCCAGTAAATGTGATTAAATTACTGATTGTTTATAATATTTAGTCAGAACATATCTCAACTGCTCAGAAATTACTTAAAAAAGTAGAGATTTTTAAATCTTATGATCAAGCATTTGCTGATCAGAATGGAGCTTACAATTCTCTTTGGCCCTGCTTTTCTGGGATTATGGAATTCAAAGGGCTACCCTCCTCAGTCTCAACCCCAATCAGATATCTTGCATTCCACATCTATTGGCATGACTATAAGGTGAATATATTTTCCTCCCACAAATTCTCTGTGGAAGAAGAATTCTATCAAGGTGGCTGAATGAGTGGATATAACTTAATTGAGATCCCATTCTCAATCTCAAAACAGCCAAAAGATGCCAAATAAAATAAAATAATGATCAGAGAGAACAAGAAAGCAAGAAGATATTGGTATGTGATTTATCAAAAAGCAGAGGAAATCATCCTGTACTCCAAAATTACTTATCTTGCCTAACAAGTCTCAAGATATTTGAAAAATTCCTTGATAGATACAATAGAACAAAGTTGTTTTTGTTTCAAGGGATCTTGTGTGATTTTAATATATACATGGGAAAGGCTATGGAGGAAAGCTTTTTTTCCATTTTTTATGTCTCTCAAGCTTTTTATTTTTTTCCTTTTTCATTTGAGACAAATATTAAAACTTAAATACCCAATAAGAAAAGAAAAAGAAACACATTATAAACTTAAATACAAAATAAGAAAAGAAAAAAGAAGCATTGTCATGTACACAGCAGAATGTAAGAGAGGATTCAAAACATAGAGCAATAAATTTCCATTTCAAGAAAGCCTATATAATAAATACTATGCATTGTGTTGAAAGCTGTCCGTTTTTTCTTTGCTTCCTTATAAGTTTTCTTTTGTTCTTTGCTGTGCAATTTTTATTTTGTTCTTTTTTCTCCCTTCCTTCCCCCTGCCTCAGAAGGCTACAATTAAATACAGATACACACACATACATGTGTGTGGATATATACACAAACACACATATACATATACACAAATGTGTGTATGTATGTATGTGTGTATATATACATACACACATTCACGTACACATACCCTTACATGCATACACTTTCACATACATATCCTTAGACATCTATAATCATACTCATATATGGACATATACATTCATATGCATCTATGTAACATGGTACTATGCTTATTTGTCTGCTGTTTCTCTGAGGGTGGATAACATCTTCCTTCTTAAGTCCAAGTCTTTCCATATTTTTCTAGGTCTACCAACTCTTCATTTCCTACACCACAGCGATATTCCTACCTTATCTCATCAAGTTATTTTAAATAGTCCAAAACCACATAGATGAAAATGGTTGACACCTAGTGTAATTTCCCTATTTTTCTCTTTTGATTAACTCTATTTTAGCTTTAACTTTGTCTGAGATCATGATTACTATCCCTGCATTTTTTCCTAATACATTCTACTCCTGATCTTTATGTTTGTTTCCTTTATTTCCTATTATTCCTGACCCCTCTACTTGACTTCTATTAGCTATCTTGCCTTCTTATTACTTAACCTACACCCCACAAAAGATCCCTCCCTTATCCTTCCATTCCCATTAATCTAAGCACCTTTCTATAAACCCCTTTAACCTATTCCCTTACCCCTCCCTCCAAAGATCCCTCCCTTATATTTTCTCCCTTCCTTATCTCCTTAGCATTTTATTTCTTTCTGAATTTGGAAGACTTTTATACATATGTATGTATGTATGGTTCCCTATTAAACCCATTTCTGCTGAAAGTAGATATCTAGAACTACCAGCTCTCCTCTCCCACCTAACTCCTCTATGTTGGTTCTTCCCCTTGTGCCTCATTTGTATATGATAATTACTCTTTTTAGCTGTTCCTAAATGGTTTTATTTCTTGAAATTGTAACATTCTCAGGTCTATCCCAGTCTTTCTTACAAGCTATCCCATAATTAATAACAATCTTAGACGTATATTTTACATTTCCTCATATAAAAGGTAAACAGTTTGTCCTTGTTGAGTCCCTTGTAATTAGTCTTTTGTATGTACCTTATTTATCTCTCTTTTTTTTAAAGCAATTGGGGTTAAGTAACTTGCCCAAGGTTACATGGCCTTATTTATCTTGACTCTTGTATATCAAATCTTCTATTTAGTTCAGGTTTCTTTGTTGTTGTTTTCTTAACAAAATCCTGAAAGTCTGACAATTCATTAAATTTCCTTTATTTTTTCATTCTGGATAATTCTTAGCTTTGCTGGGCATGATATCTTCAGCCAGAACTCCAGTTTTTCTATGCTTTGACTTATAGTATTCCAAGACCTTCAGTCTTTTAGAGTTATTACTGCTAGGTCTTGTGTGATTTTAATTGTAGCACAATCATATTTAAATTGTTTTTTCTTGTTGCTCATATTATTTTATCCTTGAGCTGGGGGTTTCAGAATTTGACTATGATATTCCTGTGGGCTTTCCTCACAGGATCTCTTTCTGGTGGTGATCAGTGGTCATAGGATCTCTTTCTGGTGGTGACAGATGGATTTTTTTCTATTTCTACTTTCCCCTCTTGTTCTAATGCTTCAGGATAATTTTTAAAAAATTATTTCTTGTATTATTGTATCAAGATTCCTTTTTTTCATAGCTTTCAGGTAGTCTGATTATTCTTATATTTTCTCTTCTTGATCTGTTCTCCAGATCAGCTGCTTTGCTTATGAGATGCTTCACATTCTCTTCTATTTTTTCATTCTTTATATTTCATTTTGTTATTTCTTGGAATCATGATTTTGCTAGCTTCCCCTCACCCAATTTTGATTTTCAAGGAATTGTTTTCTTCCTTAAGATACTGGATCTTTACTTGTAATTGGTTGACTTTCTTTTCATAATCATCTTTTGTTTCTTGGATTGTTCCTTTTTAAAAGTTTTTCCTCACTTATTTGATTTTTAAAGTCTTTTTTAAGTTCTTCTATGAATTCTTTTTGGGCAGGTCACCATTTGATGTTACTCTCTAGGGTAGAAGAGGGTTTCTTTGCTTCAGTATTCTCTGAAAATGAACTCCAGTCTTCTTTATTTCTGTAGTAACTTTCTATGGTTGGATCCTTTCTCCTTTGCCTGTTCATTTTTTTGCTAGTCCTGGGGTATAGAGGATGGTGCCTCTGTCCTCAGATCCTCCTTCAGTTCTCCTCTCTGGCCTGGAAATGAAACCAAGACCTCCAGCCTCCTGTAAGTGCCCACAGCAAGCAATGTCCCTGCTCCACTGCCTCTGTGCTCACCAAGAATGAGGGAATCTTTAGGTTACATTTTGCTTCACTTAGTCAAATTATTTGTATTGTTCAATATTCAACAAATAATAAGCTCAATGAGATCTTGTATTTTCAGTAACATCTAGTTGATTGTGTGACGGTAAAAATTTGTTCTGCTTAAGAATATATCATTTACAAGTCTGCCTACTGCCTTCTCATATTTTAATCAAAGATGACTTCAGTGTGTGTATGCGTCATTCTCATAAAGATTTTGTAGAAATGAATAAGCAGGCAAAATGGTTAATAGTTGTGAATGATCTCTCAATAGTTTTGTTTTGTTTTGTTTCTTGTGGATTAGTAATCACATCCATGACTTTTCCCTCTTCTTTCAGATATCTTGAGGATCATTCCTTCTTTTCAAATATGTTAAGAAGTGTTTCCTCATTGTCCTCAGAATTATGTCACCTCCAGCATAGACATCCCCTGTGTAGACATGGCTAGAATCAGCTGTTCTTCTCTTTGTTTTTTTGAGTGCCATTTGTATGTTTTTAAGATTTTGCTAATTATTTTATGTTCTAAATTGGTTCTATCTATCCAAGTGACAAGAAGAGCCCTTGGTGACTGGGGCTATTTCTATGCTCTTTTGGCCTCCTTGATATGATTCCTTTACATCCTTTATACTTGTTTCTAGTATATGCAAATATTTGGTCCTTTATCCATTTTTTTTCTTTTGGATTTCAAGAGTTTCTTTAAATAAATCACAGGCCTGACTGATATAGACAGCTGATTCACAAATGACTGCCATAGAAGAAACCAACCACTTTCTCTCCATTAAAAGAAGGACCAGAATTTAAGAATACCTTAAAGAACCAAGCAAATTTTTGCATTGGTAGATACACCTGATCCTTCTTTAAGATAGTTTTTAACTGTGTGCCCAGTGTTGTTTGGTGCTGTTATGTCTAATACCTCCTGACTCACTTCTTTTTTTTTTTAAATGCTTCATTAACTTTTGATTTACATCACTCGTTTCCGCCAGATTTTGAGTTACAAATTTTATCCCCGTTTTCCCCCTACCCACCTCCCCAAAATAGCAGTCCCACAGGATATCCCCTCCTTCAATCTTCTCTCTCCCATATCTTCATATCTTCTCCCATACCCCCTTAGACTTTCCCAGTAGGGCATGGTGGATCTCTATGCCCCAGTGCCTGTATATCTTATTTCCCAATTACATGTAAAGTAGCATTAATAATAGTATATATATACATATATGTGTGTATGTATATATATATATATATATATATATAATTTGATTTTTAAACTTTGAATTCCAGATTCATTCCCTTCCTCCCTTGTCACCCACCCTTACTGGGAAGATAAGCAGTTCAATATAGATTGTACATGTATAGCTAATGCAAAACAATAACATAGTAGATATATTGTAAAAGACTGACTATATTTCCCTCCCTCCTATCCCACCTCCCACTTGTTCTATTCTCTACTTTGATCCCATCCCTTTTCAAAAGTAGGTGCTTCCAACTTCCCTCCCCCCAAGCCTGCCCTCCCTTCCATCATCCCCCCTCATCCCCTTCCCCCCCTATTCTCCTGTATGGTAAGATACCCTATTTAGTGTGTATGTCATTCCCTCCCAGAGCCAGATTCAATGAGTATAAGGTTGACCCATTCCCTTTTGCCTTCCTATTCTTCCCCTCCATTGTAACCATTTTCCCTTACCTCTTCTATATGAGAATTTACCCCATTCTGTCTCTCCCCATCTCCTCTCATTCTGACTCACTTCTTGAAGGAATTTTCATAATATGTAAAAATAAAGTTTCTGTCTTATTTATACAATTTGTTCCTCTTGAACTTCCTGATTCCAAGCCATATCTTCCAGTCTAACTCTCGCTTTCCTCCCCTTTTAGTGTTGTTGCTATTGTTCAGTCATTGTTCAGTCGTATTCTACTCTTCATGACCCCATTTGGGCTTTCCTTAGCAAAGATATTGGAGTGGTTTCCTATTTCCTTTTCAATCTCATTTTACATATGAGCAAACTGAGGCAAACAGTTTGCACAGGATCACACAGATAGTAAGTTTCTGAGGCCAGATTTAAATTCAAGAAGATAAGTCTTCCTGACTCCAGACCTAGTATTCTATTCACTAAACTACATGGCTGCACTATCCTCCCCTACAATCCACCTTTACAAGAGGGTCACCAAGGATCAAAGTATGTCAAGTTTTTTTGCAGTTTCTCCAACCACTGATCCTTTGCAGTGAAGGTTGGCATGCAAGACGCAATTATCATAATGGTGGCCTTTCGGTTTATGTTTATCATGAGTTTTGTAAGGTGAGATAACCACGTGTTCCATGAAATGACGCATTCTGTTGCCTTTGGACGTACAATACAACCAATTTCTTTATATTGCTTGCCAAGAAAAACTTGTAACCCATTCTTTATATTGGCTACAGTTTCTTTATTAGTTTCTTGTTTCATTTTTAGCAAGAATGCCAATGTTAATATGATTCTCGTCCTAAGATCAGTGAGGGTTTTTTTTTTTATTTTTGGATAACTATCATTATAATTGGTTTCCTTTGTAATCCTATGTATTTTATTTCATGCATTTAAAAATATTATCCTGAAAAAGGGTTCATAGACTTCATCAAACTGTCAAAGGGAGACCATGACACAAAAAGGGTAAAACCTCCTACATTTAGTAATATGTTAGCTTGGTCAGTGGATTAGGGTATCACATTAAATATATATGTAATTAAATTAATATGTATGGTATAAAAACTCTTCTTTAATGAGGTTACACAGTCATTTTATATTTTCTTTTATTTCTAGCCTATGGACCATAAGTGTGTCTGTACTTTAAAGAGACTATTTCTTAGAACTATAGACCAAGACTACACTCACAGGCTTTTCAGCATGAAAGAACTTGCTCAAGTTTCTACTCAGCAAGCTTATGATTTGAAAATCCAAGGTCATCACCACACCATGGTGAAATACCAGAGTAAAACCTTTGTGGAGGAAATGTCAGTTAACATTATTTTATAATTGTCATCCATGGAAGCCCAAGACCAAGTAACACAATTTAAGATATTTTTAATTAGTACAATTCCTTCATTTTATAGATGGGGAAACAGTTCCAGAGAGGTTGTGACCCACCAAAGTGTCAGACCTGGTATTAAAACCTTTGTGTTGGGATTAGTGAAGTATCTTTCTCAATTAAGCATCTAATAAGTTCATTCTATAATTCAGCATGACATGCTAAATAATGCTAAAAGACTAATACTACCTTCTAGTATTATCCCCATTCTCTGCCTTTGATGATCCCCTTATCTTTTCTGAGGGCTCCTTTCTTAAACTCAGTATTTTTTCTCTTTTGGATTCCTTTTTCTTTTTCTTAAATTTTCTTTTTCTGTTTTTTCCCCTCTTCATATATCTCTATTTCATCATCCTTCATTCTGCTTTTATTAGTTGTCTACCCTTATTTTTTCATTTTCTTGATACTTTACTCATCATTTTCTCCCTCTTAATAGCCTTTATCCCAATCAACAATTAGTCCTAGGAAAATCTGCCTCATTCTTTTGTGCCACTTCCTCCAACATCCACTATAGCTTCCCATGGGAGTGAACCACATAGCCAAGACTGCCAACCTTGAGCAATGCCCCTAGTAGCCTAACCTTTATTTCTCTTTTGTTAGCATTCACCTGTCCTCCATCCTGCTGTCTCAAGGCCTTCTCCACTACTTGTAATAAAAAAGAGTCAATCTGTGACCAACAATAAGAGAGACTTCCCTTTTCTTGATGGGAAAAGTGTTGAACTAAAGGTGCAGAATGTTACATATGCTGTCAGACAGCATTGCTGTGTTAGTTGATTTTCCTCAAATTTTCTTTGTTATGAGGGAAGATTCTTTTTAAATTTTAATTTTTTGTTATTCTAAATTTGACAAACAAGTTTGTCATATGCACAGGAAAGAAAAGGATTGTACATAAAACCATAAATCTTTATTACGTACCGCTGCCTTTACAAAAATAATGTAATAAATTCAGTACATCAGTGGGCAGAGAATATGTGCGTGGCAGATTGTTTTGGAGATGGCTGGGAAGTGGCTTGGTGGCCTGATTCTGGGTAATATATGGTGAAAGGTCCCTTATCATAATCCAGGGTCCCAGGGGAAGGGATTCATATTCCAAAAGAAGCACACAGTCCCATTAAATCTTCATAATTTATATACTTTTTTAAAAAATTATAAGATCATTGTGGGAAAGGCTGTGCCATATACTTCTTTCGTATGCTATACAGCTCCTGGTACAATGCTGAATACACATTCAATAAACATGGTTGTTGACAAAAGGAGAGAACTAAGAGAAGTCCACAAAATACCAATTGTTAGCCTAAAGAACCATCCCTTGAATATATTTGTCTTCTCTTTTAAAAGCTCAAAAGGAATCAAGTCAGAGAAAATGATCACATAAGACTCAGAATTTTAGAAAGAAAAAAAACTTAAAGAATCTAATCTATTGTTGTTCAGTCCAATTTGGCCATAGAACATAATGGGGTTTGAAATATATTGATAGAGGGGTGGCTAGGTGGCACAGTGAATAGAGAGCACTGGCCCTGGAGTCAGAAGGACCTGAGTTCAAATCTGGCCTCAGACACTTAACACTTACTAGCCGTGTGACCTTGCGCAAGTCACTTAACCCCAATTACCTTGCCTTTCCCCCTCCAAAAAAAGGCAAAAATAAAATTATTTTTTTATAAAGGAATATATTGATAGAACCACAGCCTAACGAATCTTAGAACTGGAACAGATCTTAGAGGTCATTTCAGCCAATGCATACCTGATAAAGAATCCCCTCTATGACATATCTGATAAGCAGCCCAATCTTTTCTTGAAGATCTTCATCAAAGGAAAATCTACTACGTCTTGAGCCAAACTACAAATTCTGATCATGAGATAGGGGTGAAAGGGTCTGGCCAAGGAGGGAGGATTTGGCTTGTCTTTGTCAGACTGGCCCCTATGAATTTAGAGAATCAGCAGATTCTTGACCAAAATATTTAAGAGATTACATGGTAGAATAGAAGGTTCCAGCTCAGGTACTCATATACTAGTTGCATGACGCTGGGTGAGTGAGATTGATTCTTTGAAGCTCAGTTTCATCATCTGTGAAAATAGCATTATAATACTTGCACCTGACAAGATTTTTGTGAGGATCAAGTGCTATAATGTTTGTCGAGTGTTTTGAAAACCTTAATGGGCTAAATGTAAGTTGTTATTGAATAAAAGAATAAATTTAAAAAGGCATTTTGTGCCAAAGCTGTCCTATACCTCCAACCCCAAATAATATAACCAACAAGATGCTCACTTTTTTTCAGATGAGAATGCTTTTGTGACCAAGCTAAAGAATCAATGGAGTTATAGAATCAATTAATCAATCAAAGGTATAAACTAGGGGAAAATGATATAATTCATCAAACTGACAATTAATGAAGTACTTCAGTCTCTTGGCTCACAAGTCTCTCAGACTACAGTCTCACTGCTTCGTTACTCAATTCCCACTAACCACCCTTAGTATGCCCTTGTTCCTGGTATCTAGCAGCCATAAGGTCTTTCCTGATTCAAGAGTTCATCTGCATACATTCCCCTCTTTTTTCTATTTTTCTGCCAAGGCAAATCCAGCATAATGAAGCCCCCAAACCATCTCTTCCTGATCTTTTTCTGATTTATAAATTCAATTTAATTTGATTTAGTAAACCTACCATGTGTGCCTACCATGTGCAAGGGAGTGTGCTAAGCAAAGATATTATACAAAAAGAAAAAAATTAGACAGTTCTAACTCTTAAGGAAGTTACAATCAAATAAGAATAAAAAAGACATAGTCAAATAAGCATAATACAATTTCGAAAATGATTATGTGTACAAGAAAGGTCAGAGTGAGATGAGAAATCAAAGGAGAGACGGATTACTTCTGGGAGGGGAGGAGAATCATAGAAGGCATAAGGATGGGGTGACATCTGACCAGGCTCTTAAAAGGAAAATAATTTCAATATTCAGAGTTTGAGATAGGTGTTGCCAAGGAGGACTTGCCTTAGACATAAGGGATGGCATGTACAAAGATACAGAGGTAAGAGAGGGGAGGGTTCAGGTGAGATTAGTGAATAACAAGTAATCCACATTGGCTAAAGGTGTTCGTCCTTCATTTTGAAAAGGACCAAGGACACCACAGAATGATGTCTTGACTTGCATGTAAATTGGATTTAAGTGAGGCAGAATTGCACAAAGTCTTCAGCTTTGTTTTCTCTTCCAGAGTCATCAGAATTCAGAGGCAGGACAAAAGTTAAGACGACTGGTAGTGAGATGCAGTGGCATCTTCACTTGGCATCTTCAATGCCTATCCAAGCTCAAAGATCTCCCCAGCACCTGCTTCAGCCACCTTTTTAGTCATTAGAAAAAATTGTTCTCATCTGCCCATTCCACCAGGGGAAGTCTTCACATGTTTGGGGTAGATAATCCCCTAATTTAACAGGCTCAACACCTCTTGTTACCTTCAACCTGGTTTAAGCCCATCTGTTGAGACAGTTTTACTGGTGTGTACATGCTATGACATGCACAGCACATGCTACAGCTTCTTGAAGTCCCAGGTGAAGTTGGATGAAGGTGGACACCAAAGGTGGATGAGCAGCCCTGAAAAGGGCTGGGCAAGGCCTCACACCACAGGTGCTAGTCGTCCTTGAACCTTGGGCAAGTCACTTATCTCCAATTGCCTTCCAAAAAGAAAAAAAAAAAGCCCGACCCAGAGTGGCGGACAGGAAGTGGAGAGAATGATCAGATGCAAGAGGCCCTGTAGAGATAGAATTGACAGGTCTTGGGAAATGAATCAGGATAAGGGCAAAAAAACAACGGAAGTTTACTATGCATTGGCAAACCTCTTCTGAACCATCTTATATTGGTATCTTTTAAAAATCTGAATCACATGTTGAGGCAGCATGGTATAGGCTTTGGAGTCAAAAGGCCTGGGTTCAAATACTGATTCTTCTATTTGTTACCTATATGACCTTGGGCAAAATCACTGAAAGTCTCTGGGCCAAAATGTCTTCATCTGTAAAATGAGAGCATTGGACTAGATAATTTGAAATGACCCTTCCGGCTCTGACCCAGTGATGTGCTTTCTGCAGATTTTATATGTGCGTATGTATATGTGTATATACTATACATACGTATATACAGACACATGCACATACAGGTACATACATGCATGCATGTACACATATACATACACATGCATACACACACAAACCTGTGATTTCATTGGTATAAGGAACTTTAAGTGAGGAAACTCCTTCTACTAATGCAAATCATCCAATACCCTGCAATGCATAGTCTCAGCGTTTTCGGGAGTTACTTCCTGAGAGGGTAAATCATTCCTTATCATCTGTCAGAGGCTTACCTGAACTCAAGTCTTCCTTTCTCTATGACCACCTCTCTGTCCACCCCACCATACTGCATCTCAGATAGCTTTCCCCTTTGTTCACTCATCATGTCATTGGGATTTCATTCTTTAGAGCTTCTAATACCTCTTGAAATTTTTCTCCCTCAGGATTTTTAGGCAATGGGATCTTTCCTATGCTTTCTCTATACTTTTTAAAAAATCCTCTCTCCCCAGATCTAAGGTATACAACAGCCTATACCCAGATTTCCTTTCCTTCTTGATCACAAATTCTAAGTTGGACGACTCACTGTGATTTAGGCCTTTCATCAGAAATCATACCTGATTTCTATGTCCAACAGAGAGAACAGATGTAGCCAAAAATAATTTGGTAGGAAGATAGTCTTCAATTTAAAATAGTATTCAGAGGTCCTGAATAATAGTAATAATATCTTATATCTGTATAATGTTTTACAATTTACAAAGTCCAATTCTATAGATCATCTTAGAAAGAGCAGGTATTATTTTTATTTATTTTATTATTTATTCACATTTGACAGGTGATCAAATCAGGTCATAAAGTTTAAACAACTTGGTCAAACATGCTCAGGCATTTCCCTCGTTGGCTCAGAACAGGAGGCAAGAAGGCTGGGAAGATCAGCTGTTACTCATAACTTATGTGCCTGTTTTAGAAAATGAAAAAATAGACTTCTCTTCTTTCTTCCAGCAAAGGTAACCACAACATTAGATATCTCAAGTAGAGTCTCCCATGTTTCCTCTATCGCTTTGCCACCAGAGTGTGAAAACATATTGTATTCCCACCCAGATGGGTCAGTCAAGCAGATCACCTGATAACCAAGGTTATCAGAATCAGTACTGACATAACAAATGAAGCACCTTTCTTGTTACAAAGAAAACATTCCCTTTCGGGCTACTTATTTATCTATTACTAATAAAAGCTTATAATTGAGTTATGCTAAACACATTGTGAGAATTAATTAACATGTAACAAGATACTAAAAAAGATATTGTCCATGGTAATTATTCACCTGGAAGCCAGACTGACGTGGCTGGCTGCCTTTGCTTCCAGCAAATTCTCATCATTTGTGGGTAACTGCTAATCTTACCTGACTGAATATGTCTGTGTGCAGGTAGAAAAAAAAAGAGTAATCCTGTACCAACAGGAGCCACGAAAGTCTCATAAATTGTATTCTCTATTAATACAATGTACAAATTATAAATAAGGTTGGTTTGAGAAGTAAGATGATTAAATAACCAAGACACATAAGATTCCGGCACCAGCTGAAGAGTGAAGAGATGAAGGATAAATAAAAACTCTGCTCTAAATAATAAACAGCAGAAATTTAGTTTGCAGTTCTGATTATTCTTTGAAAAATTTGTCTTATCACAACAGTTTGGTTATATCTGTTCCCGTCCATCTTATTCAACTCTTATCCACTTTTTCCCATATATCCTCCATCAGAAATGTTGGAAGCCTTCCTCCAAGTCTCTTGGCATGGCATAGATACAAATGAAGCTCATGAGCTTTCCGTCGTTTATTCTTCTCTCTTGCTACATGCTGCACCCACCTCTTTTTTCCTCCAGTCATTCATCCATCATGACATCCTTTACACTGTTTCTTCTGTGCAATTCTTCGTTTACAATATGTTGCAGCCCGCTCACGCCCACCATACGCCCCTCCAGTGCCCTTTGGGTGACCCTCACTTTAATTTGACAAGAACTGTATGAAAAATGTAACTGAAATAAATCACAACAAGGTTCCAGTTGGTGCTATTTTCTATAGCTTTGCAATAGTATTTGACAAGTTTCTAACACTGTCATTGTTGATAAGATAGCAAAGATCTTTTGACTGGCACAAGCACCCACTATAACCTCATGTACCATGTTTACTCAGTAAATACAAGTTGATGATAAGTTGTTTTTTTTCTTTCAAAGGACAGATGTAAGAAACAATTCTATAATCTATTCTCACCTCGATGAAATCAACAAGCAGACTTGATGCCCAGTCAGTCTCTTTAACTCCTATCCCTGAAGCACTACCTAAAGTCTTTAAAATATTTTCTACCAAAATAACCTCAGCCTAGCTAAGCTATCAACCCACATATTGCCATCATTTCATTAGCTACAAAATAGTTGCCAAAAACCCTTGAAAATTGAGTCAGTATAGTCGATATCCTGTCTTTTTTGTATCTCTATATCCCTGAAACTACTTCGGTTTTAACCTAATTCTCTAGGTTCCCTGATATCAATGCAAGGAAAATGTAGGTTCTTGTGAAAATATTTCTCCTCTGTTAGGCATATCTGAAATTGGTGATTCATAATCTTTATGAATAGAATCTTCTGTTTTGGTCCCATCAGGATGTCACATTGGATGCCACCACTGGTAAAATAAAGGTAAGATAAAGGTAAGACATATATATATATGTATATATATATGTGTGTGTGTGTGTATGTATATATACACATGTGCATATACACAGGCATGAATATGTGTATCAAAATATTTATTATTGCAAACTTATAGTATGTAATGTATAGTATACATTAATACATATATGTATGTGTATGGACATGTGTGTAGGTGTGTCTTTCTTGGTTTCACTTTATTTTTTTATAATATAGAATATATTTTATAATGAAACCATATATAATTATATAATCTTCTAATATTTCTAATATAATTGTTTTGTTTATTACAAAATATAACCTGATTCAATTTTCAAGGGCTTTCTACTACCATTTGGTAACATATTTTTACACGTGTATATGTTCATGTATCCATTTATATTGTATACATACATATATACATATACACATATTTGAGTCTCTCAAAAGACCAATGATATATGTAAGTGTGTATATATATAGAGAGAGGTTTGTATATAAGTGTATATATGCATACAGACGTATATTTATGTCTATGTGTGTTTTATATGCATACATGCATATATGTGTGCATACATATAAATATATTGTGTACACAGACACACACATATAGGTGCTCAGTATTTTTCCAGGTAGTTGTCTTAGTTGTTTTAAAATATGCTCATTTTTTAAATGTCAGAATTAATCAACTTATTAAATGCCTACTATGTGCCAGGGATTGGAGATAATATAAAGAATGGAGCAATCCCTACTCTCAGGGAGATTATATTCTAAATGTGACCATCTTTGTTGTAATTGTCAGGAAAACTTCATTTTTTAAAAGATGAACAAGGTTTTTTGGGAGAGGGAAAGTTAAGGTTTTTTTGTTTTATGTTAATTTCTTTTACCTTTTAGGTACAAAAAGACACTTGGTGCCAGCCAAAACTTCTTTACCCCCCTCTCACTGTAAATGACTTTTCTATTTTTCAATTTTTTCCCCCAAAAATAAAGTCATTTCTGAGCTGACAACTTCTTTGGCAAGTTTTCGGCTACATGTAATTTGAGACAATTGAGGAAGCAGACCCTGAATGTTCAGGCTTTTTTTTTTTAAAGGGTAAGCTGACAGACTCTTAACTACCATTATGTTGTGTCTGACACCAGCAGACTTGAGAGCAAATTTGTTAAGGCCAAACCAGTATTTACAGGCATACAAATGCATGGAGGCTGTTTTCTTGTATTCTAAGATTAAGTCAGACCCTGGAGAATTCAGCTGTTTTCAGCATTTCACAAACACATACCTGCCCATCCCAAAGGTAATTCTCTCAAACATCAAAATATTCTTTAGCTATGCTGACCTTAAAAAGTCATCAAAAGGTCAAAGGTAAAAGCCAAGAAGAAACTTTCCCTTTTTTGCCCCCTGCAGACATCAGTTCTGTACAAGAAAATGCAGAATACTTCTAAGGTGGATCACCTCCCTAGTATTTTGTCAGACCATTCCCATTGACCAATGTGTTTCAGAGGGACCACTAGGCTCAAACAGCATCATTTGCTATTTTACTGCATTAATGTTTTAGGAAAGTCCCAAGGTTCCATAATTCAAAAAAATGATACTTTTGAGTTCAAGGAATTTCCAGAGTTGCCTTTCAACTTTCTGTAATTTCCCCTCCCCCCAACATTTATGTTACTTTACTGTTTTTCAAAAAGTGTTTTATATGATTTATTTCATTTGATCCTTCCAACAACCCTGAGAGTTAGGTGCTGTTATTACCCCCATTTTACAAGTGAGGAAACTGAAACTGAAAAAGGTCAACTTACTTGCCAAGGGTCACATAGCTAGTAAATATCTGAGTCAGGATTCAAACTCAGGTCTTCCCAATCCTTTGCTTGGAGATGTTCAATTCCTTAGAATGAACCCAACATAAATACAATACTGTATTGAGAGGTGGTGATGTAGAGAGCCAGTGTGGGCATTAGGGACCTGCCCTGACAAATATGGGTTTGAGACTCTCAGTAAATCATAACCTCTCTATGGCCCTAGGCAGTCCTCTGAAACTATGAACTATACAGCTGCAGCAATGTTGTGAAGTAGACAGGATAATGAATGTGACTCAAATGACAAGGGTTCATATCCTGCCCCAGACCCTTAATAGCTATATAATCCTGGGCAGGTCACTTAACTGCCTCATTTTCTTCATCTGTAAAATGAAGGGTTTAGACTTAACATTCTCAAAGGTCCCACCCAGTTCTAAATCTATGATGCTATGATCTTCCACATCTGTAGTTCCCCAAGGGATGAAGCAAGAGGTTCCCACCCTTATCCCGTCAAAAGCTGTCAAAAGCACTACTGACTGCAACGCGGGACTCTCAATGCGCTCCTTGTCAGACTTGTTAATGTCACTTAGCTACAATGCTGTACTAAGAGAAAACAAGTAAAGGTCCACAGAGAACATCTTTGAAAGGATGAACAGCAGAGATTTCTAGTAGACCAAAGGTCAATGTTAGGCAACAGAACTTGGATCCTTCCAACACGTACACATACACATACACACATACAATATACATACATACACAAACACATATACATACATGCACCTATACATACACATACACATACACAAACACATGCATATACACAAGCACATAAACATACACATATACATTTTTTTTCTTCCTTAACTTTTTGGTTCTGACCACCTTTATGAAAATTAGAAAGTTATTTCATAAGCTCAAGATATATCCATAGTGGTAGAGGCAATTGGTGGTATAGTAGGGCTTAGCCTAGAGTCAGGAAAACCTGGGTTCATATTTGGCTCCAAACACACACTAGCCTCTTTTTTCCCCAGTTTCCTCAATTATAAAATGGGAGTAATAATAGCACCAACCTCTGAGTGACCCTGATCAAGTCACTAAAATCTGTTGGCCTCAGTTTCCTCACTTATAAAATGGGGATAATAATAGCACCTAACTCACAGGGTTCTTGTGAGGATAAAATGAGATAATATTTGAAAAGTGCCTGGCATACAGTAGGTATTATATAGATGCTTATACCTTTCCCTTCCTTCCCCCCATATTTGTGTTTTTGTTTTTTCCTCTAAAATCATTTTTTACTGACTTGAAACTCAATAGTTTGGGGTTACAGTAATTATTTATTTTCCCCCCTTAGAAACATATTATTTTAAATGATAGTTATCAGGCCAGAATGCTAACCCCGTCCTGAAAACAGAGATTACTTACCTCCTATCAGTCATACATATTAAATCTGTGGTAGGGACAAATGAGAAAAGTGTTTTGGAAGTCTTAAGGCTCAATATCAATGTGAGTTATTATTATCAAATGTTACCTCCAATATGCAGAGAGGATAGAGGAGAGTCTTGCAGCACAATTACAACAAAACAAATGAATGCTTATAAAATGTAATGACTGGAATATATGAGGTTCTCTAAATCTTACAAAGCATATACACATATATATACACAAACACATATATACACATGTACGTGTATATGTGTGTATATATGTGTGTATGTATGTGTGTATATTTTCTAATTTGAGTACCTCAATAGTCCAATAGGATAACTACTACAGATATTATTTATTCCCATTTATCAATATGTCAACTGAGGCTCAGAATGATGTAATTGGAATCAGAAGATCTTCCCTGCCTCTTAATAGACCTGGGGGGAGTTTGAAGACCTCCCCTGCTTTGAAAGTAAACTCTGCCCCCTGATAGGCTAAGTATAGTCACATGTCACCTGTGGTGGGAGGAGTTTCCTGAAGGGAAGCAGAGCCCACAGGAAGCTGGGAGACAGAGCCAGAGAAAGGGTAGGAGAGAGAGGTGCTCAGGCAAGGAGAGAGAGGTTTGAGAGTAAATATTGATCTTGTATTGGTTTGTGGGAATGTTGAAGGATGCTGTGGCTCTCAGTGTTATTATGGCTTCTGAAAATCTTTGGTACTATGGTGGAATCGGCTTACTGGTTTCGGGATTCAGTTTTCTGGTGTCTAAATAAATGCTTCGGTTCTGTCCTCTATGTGGAGAGTCTGGTATATTTTGTGATCAAACATCATGTGATATTTATAGTCATGGTCTTTATCATGATTGTGGGTGATATAAATATTATTGCATTGGTGTTACAAATGGTCAAGTAGCTTGCCCATAGGCATTCAACTAATATCAGAGGAATGACTAGGTATCAAGCTTCTTCAAGTCTACCAAGTCTATTGTTTTTTCCTATACTAAACTGTCTCTCTGGAAAATGAGTAATATTTTATGTTTACTTATGCCTAATTATTCTAGACTATCCTTCGTATCATTTTGGCCCTTCCTCCCTTGAGGAATAGTTTGTGTTAACATAATTGTTTGAAAATTCATTGTTTGAAGCTTGGAATATTTTTCTTTATAAAAATGTTAGACATGATGGTTGGGCTTCCCAGTCAGTCCATGAAAGTTTATTTAGTCCACAACAAAGCCAAAATGTAGTACTGTGATAAAATTACTATTGAACCTAAACACTGTGCATAGGACTATTTTTCTGAGAAAATGAGCTCAAAGTTCTAATTTAAGATATGCCCTGGGCTTCCCTGAAGTCCTTGGCATCTGATATGTGGATTCCATTTTCACACACACACACACACACACACACACACACACACACACACACACACCCTGCCAGACACTGGGAGCAGGGACTTCCCCTGCTCAAAGATACTAATGACAATCCCTATGGCCTTTGTAGGGGGCTTCAGCAAAGTAAAGTAAGTGCAGTGTGCGGGGACTCCATGTAGCTGGCAGAGTGATGATCTGCTATGAGGACAGCGAAATACAGGGACAAGTATTCTTGGTCAAAAAAGAAAAGGGAATGAGGAAATAAGGGAATCAACTGGAAAAGATATTGAGGAGGAAAGTGGGATGGAATTTGCCCTTCCCTCTAGTCCTATTTCTCCTTGTTGCTTCATATCTGTTCTTTCTCCTCTTCCTCTTCCTCTTCCCCCAGCTGAAGTGGATTCACTGGTGAGGGAGTGAGGAAAAAAGAAAGGCAGCAGAAGGTTTTTCTTTCCCACCTCCCTTCCATCTCCTGTGTTCTCCTCTCCCCTTACTTTCTCCCTTTTTTCCCCTCTATATAGCTAAAACTGTCCCTGGCCCTCAGACTCTTTCAGACTAGAGTAAAGGTGGAAGGCATGGAGTTTTTGCAAACCTTTATTCATAGGTTAGAATATTTATAAGTAAAGAATATATGCAAGTAACGGGGAGTGGTCAAGAGTTAACCTCCATGTGGTATTTTGCTTGTCCTTCCTGATTCAACATGATTAGTTGGCTAATATTTTTATTGTTTCATTTTCTGAAGAAATTACATGCAAAGAGAGGCTTCTTTTTCAAATATCTCTCAAATACCCCCCAAATCATTCAACAGTAGTGGACCCACTACTGTCAGATATAGGTGGACACTGAAGGTCATTAGAAGTACTTAATAAGAGCAATATTCGTTATATTTCCCTGAAAAGATAATATCTAGAACAGTGGGGAAACTGGCCAATGAGAGCCTAGATTTAGGAGGATGCTTGGCACTGGCCTTCCTGATAGGTTCACCTGGTAAGCTTACTGTCAGCCATGAATGAGCAATGGACCTGGTGCTGTCTTCTAGGTAGCTGAAGAGTCCCATAAAGTTGATGATGCAGGAGGCATCAAGCTGGCATTGAGTGGTACTTTACTGTTCTGGTCGATACCAAGGTTGGCCAGTTCCACATTAAACGAAGAATCCCAATTTGTCTAATTCACTAGGAAAGGCAATTTGTCTATTGACTTAGAAACCTTCTGTAAACTGCGCTAGTATCAGAATTGATAGAGAATGCTTTTGTAGAGTTCTCATTAAACTAGACAGCTTTGGACATCCAACTGGGGCCAGTCATTTCCCTGCAATACTGCTTTTCCGTAAGCCATTCAACTCATCACTACTTACTAATTTGTTTTGAAACAAAAAATAATAATGTGTCTTCAGGCTGATTTAATCCAAAAATTTTAAGGATCTACTTTTGTAACACACTATGCTTGGCTCAAGGAGATCCAAAGACAAAAAAAATTATCCCTGCCTTCTAATTACGTTCTATTAGAGGATGGTGGAAGAGGTAGGAAGGAGGCAAGATGAAACACATAAACAGATAGGCTTCCACAGAAGCATTCTCTACAAATTCCGAGCTGGAGGGGGGAAGAATGCAGCAATAATTAAGGGGATTGGGAAAGTTTCACCTTGTGAAGCAGGGCTCCCCATAAAATGTTTCTTTTTTAAAAACGCATGCCTCACCTTTTCCAGTGCCTCTCCTCCTGTGTCTAACATGAACTCTTTCCCACAGACACAGTCATGTAATAAAACCCTGACTTAGAGGGTTTTCAAGACTCTTCATGCTCAACATAGTTTCCACAGTAAATCCTACCCCAGAATTTGATTGCTAAGCTCTCTCTAAGCCCACAGCTGACACACATAACAAGCCAGACCTGTCATCAAAGCAGGACATCCTACAGGCCAAGCACAAAGTCATGTCACCTTCAGTGAAAGTGAGACCATGGAGCACAACTCCTCTCATATCAAGGGCTTTAGATTTAGGCTCAAGATTTCATGTTGACAGCAAGCCTTGATATCAGCCAAGAGGCTGACTAAAACAGGGAGAGCTCAAGTACAATCCAAGGGTTATTTGCAGCCTTCCAACATGCTTAATGTGACCTGGCTCCATGCTAGGAAGAGCAGGAGACAGTCTTTTTTTTTCACTGCCATATTTCTCTGCCCATCCTGGAGCTCTCCCACAGTATAAGCTTACTCCCAACTTTCTTATTTACCCCTTGCCACAGACTAAGGATGGTGACAGCAGGTGAGGCCAAGAGAGGGAAAAGCTCACAGGAAAGAGTGAAGTGAACAAGGAACCAGCAGTTTAAGTCAGCACATGCTACACCAGCAGAGAAAAGCAGACATCCATGGGCCATTGCATCCTGAAAGACAGGTCTCTGAGCCATATGGAAAGAGCAGTGATTTTTGTGGTTGTTGAGTCGTTTCAGTCGTGTTCGACTCTCCGTGACACCATTTGGGGTTTTCTTGGCAAAGACACCCAAGTGATCTGAGTAAAAGTACATTGGTTTGAACCAAGACTTTGCTACTCATTTGTTTGACTTTAGGCATATATGTAACTTCTCTGAGGCTCAGTTTCCAGTTCTTAACCTGAAGTCTGTGAACTTATTAAAAAAATTTTTTTGATAACCATATTTCAGTGTAACTGATTTCCTTTGTATTTTATTTTATGCCTTTAAAAGCATTATTCTAAGAAGAAGTTCATAGGTTTCACCAAACTGCCCAAAGGGTCTGTTGTACAAAGTTTTGAGAACCCTTATTCACATAGTCCTTGTGTGGCCTAAAAGTTTAAGAAGGAAAGAAAAAAAAGAAGCCATCCTCTTAGAAGAAAATCAATCCAGCATAACCAATTGATTTGGCTGTCAAAATGAAAATGGCCTGACAAGTATGTTGGTTGAGAGTTTATTACTTGGGTAGATATGAAATGATTCAGAGGAAGTAGAATGAACAGAGCTGATTGAAATTTGGACCTGCCTACACCAATGGGAATCTTCAATCCTGAGCCCTCTGTGGGATTTCCTGCTCCCTTTGCTCCTTCCTCTAGACCCCAAAGCTCCAGGGTTTTTGGTGGTTTTTTCTTTTTTTCTTTTTTATAAGCTGCTTATTTTAGAAACCATGTTTTATTTAACATTACTGATGCCAATAATTTTGGGGCTTGAACATTTAAAGTGAACCCACCCTTCTCCACCTCACCCCTCTGCCCCTACCAAATTTTTTCATAAGCTTAATCCCCAGAGAAGCATATGTTCCACATTTCAAGCAACTGTAGTACACATTTATTTGTGAAATTATCAAGTGTTGCATTATAAATGTGCTTAGGAACCACAAGGGCTTTCAGTCGGTCAGGACATTTTCCTATTTAAACATTGATTTAAAAACCTTGCCAAAATAACCAGGAAATCAGGAGAGCAAAATTATGCAGTACATAAAGAAAGCAGCTGCTCTCCCCCAGTCCTAGTGATTTAAGCAGTCGTTTCTTTAAACAAAATTGAAGAATAGAGGTTGGGGTTTGTGGGGGAGGCCGTGAGTGAGAATCCAATCTGGTGGCAATAATCTCATTTCATTACAGTGGGCAAACCAAAGCGTTAGCCATCAAATGCTTCTGATGGAAAACATTTGTCCCCTGAGTGAGTGTTTTTTAAAGTGAAATGTATAATATGGTATATGAATTTAATATCAAATTACATCTGAAGAGCCACTTTAGTAATTAAGTGGGAAAACTATTTCTAGCAGGTACTTCTGAGCTCAGAAGCACACCCCAGGCCAAATTCTGTAGTATCAGGAAAGATCAAATGTAAAAAAGCTTTGAAAGATGTTGCAAATAAATAAATAAAATCTAATATGTGAATGTACACCTCAAAGAATGGAATTCAGTGCTGTAACCCATATGTTTTACATGAAGCTAAAGTACTTGGAAGAAACAAATAGACTGTACTCAGAAAACTAGGAGATTGGAAGTGGAGCTGGAATGATCTGAGCTTTGATACTTAGGAACTATGTCATCCTGTGGTATTTACTTCATTGTCTCAGGACCACAGTCTTCCTAAGATTGTAAATTGCAGAGAAGATGCCAATCTGTGCAGGACTTGGATCAGAACCTGGTCCATGAAGATATGAGTTCAAATCCAGCCTTAGACACTTACTAGCTGTGTTGACCCTAGGCAAATCACTTAACCCCTGTATGCCTCAATTTCTAAAACTATATAGAATGGGAATAATAATAACACTTACTTCCCAGTGTTGTTGTGAAGATCAGATGAGATGATATTTGTAAAGTGCTTGACAGTGTCTGTCACATAGTAGATGATCAATACATTCTTGTTCCCTTCCTTCCCCTGAGAGTTCCCTATTCCAATGAATTCACAGATCCACTTCCTAAAATGAATTACATAGCAAGGGAATAGTGAAAGTAGCAGCCTTACTACTATGGCACATACTTCGCATTTGTTCAGTCCCTATATTCAGCCCCTCCCAAAACAATATCCCTTCTCTTCAACCCCCTTCTCCATGACACAGGACAGAAGGGCTAGAAACAGCTCGCCAGGAAGTTCCATGTCTTATTATAGACCTCCTGTCTCATGTAAAATGAGAATAGGGAGCCCAGAGTGACTAACTCATAACTGGGTTAGAAAGTGCTGTAAAATCTTTGGTGGTTCTTGTGGTCACAACTACACTCAGGCACAGGGACTCAGGATTGCTCCTCTAGGACCCCAATATCACTTCTTTGCTGGCGAGTCCTCAACTTGACTCCAGACTCTACTTGTGCTGTGGACTGTCCCTGTAACCCCAAATGCCCCCAGAAAGCAGATGCCAATGCAGGACCACTTGACTATCATAAATCTAACTACAGTGGCAGCAGGCAGACAAACATTCCTCAGCTATTACTATGACACACTTGGTTTTTCCACCTTTGAAGTCCCCATGCAGTTCTGTATCTGATTTTAGCCCCTTCTATCTACCATCCAAATTAGCCCAAGACACCAAGATTATAGGCTTATACATTTAGAGCTGGCAGGGATTTTAGAAGCCATCCAGTCTGATGCCATCATTTCACAGATAAGAAAATTGAAGGCCAGGGGGGTCTGTGACTTGCCCAATGCCACACAGGTAATAGGGATTCTGGGATTCAAGCCTACCTCTCTCTCCATAACATAATGGATGAAGCTATGTTAGAATGTCATTGTTCTATCTGCTGTTACTATTATCATCAATTGAGGGATATCATTGATAATAATACTAATAGCTAGGGATATCATTGGGCAGCTAGGTTGTACAGTGAGTAGAGCACTGGGCTTGGAGTCAGGAAGACCTGAATTTAAATACAGCCTCAGACACTTACTAGCTGTGTGACCCTGGGCAAGTCATTTAACCCTGTTTGTTTCAGTTTCCTTATCTGTAAAATGAGCTGGAGAAGGAATGGCAAACCATTCCATTGGGTCATCTGTGCCAAGAAAAGCCCACATGGGGTCACAAAGAGTTGGACATGACTCAAACAACTAAACAACAACCACAGGGACATCATTATTTTTTTTAAAGAATTTGCTGTTTTAAGATTAATACTATTTATATCAACTTATCATGAGGGTAAATAATGATACAAAGGCTAACATCTTACACTACAGAGCAGAAGTTCTTATCCTGGAATCCATGAATTTGTTTTTTTAATATTCTGATAACTCTATTTAACAATTGTTTTCCTTTGTAACTCTATGTATTTTATTTTACATATTTTTAAAAACTATTCTAAGGAGTCCATAAGCTTCACCAGACTTCCAAAGGGACCCATGATGCAAGAAAAAAAATTCTTCCAAAGGATTCTTAGTGAATCATTTTCCCTTTGGAAATAAAATAAGAGAAAGTGAGCTATGACCCTTCTCTGGCATAGGGTTAGGACTGCATATTCTCAGAAATATGGTCTTGGAAATGCATCAAAAGTAGGCCAGAAAAGCACTGACCCATAAAAGAAAGATGTAACAAATTTAGGAATCATTTAGGAATCATTTTATAATTAAAGTAATTTACAATTGTGTTAGGAGGCATAGGTCACTTTGTGAGACAAGAGTGAAACAGTAGAAGGCATGATGGCTGCCTTAGTGATTTTTACTCTCTCCACCATTCCGTTAGGTTTGCCATTTGGATATATGAATGTCTCCAAGGCTCCATACAGGAAAAAGGGGTTGTGGTCCAAGTGTGTGTTGATAAATGCATAAATGAACAATTAAACAAAGTCACTGTCACAGGCGTGAAAGGCACTGAAGGAACCAAAAGGGAAGCAGTGTCAGAGGAGGAAAGAAATCAACTGAAGAAGAAAACTACAAATGTTGACATTATTGTGTTCAGCAAGCTCTGAGCTTCTGTGTTCTTCAGAGGTCAATCGTCACCACAATCAAATTATGCTAGAGGGAAGCAAATTAATGTAAGAACCTACCAGTACGTATAATGAGAAAGAACTTGATGGAACAGGGGCAACCCGAGGCCAAAGAATGAAAAGAGATGAAGTTTGTTCACCAACCTCTGCCTCTCTGTACCTTTGAAACCAGGTTCTCTAACTCCAAATAGAGTGATTTTTTAATCTTATTAGATTTGCTCTATGACATCTTTGTGGATCCTGAATCTCATCCAGTGTGTTAACTCTCCCTTCCAACTTCTTGTCCTCTGCAAATTTGATGACAGTGCCATCCGTACCTTTATACAAGCTGTTGATTAAAAATAGCACAAGGCCAAGCTCAGATGCCTGGGAATAACAGCTAATACAAACTGCTCCCTTTCATACCTATTAAATCTTCCCACTAACTCTACATGAGGACTTCATAAACAATATATTAGTCAACTTTTTTTATAATGGGGGAGGAAGTAGGGTCTTCTTTGCCCAGGTGTGATTGATTAGTAATTCATAGATTTATCATAGCTCTAAAGTAAACAGTACCTGCGTTTAGCGGGTGACTACAAGAATGTTTTATGAAGAAATCCAAGCTCTGATTCTCTAAATGCCTCCTTTTTTTCCCTTGCAAAAAAAAAAATTTCTTACTTATTAACTTAAAAACTGACTCCTCCTTAAATCTTGTTCCCCAACCCTCCTCCTTCTATGTAGCTCTCATCCCCAACCTTTGAGTTACTTCCCTGAGACTGTAGGGAGCAAAGTGGTCCATAGTAGAGAATGTGGATATTTTACAAATTCACAATATCTTTTTGCTTAGGAAACACTGCCCTAAATGAGGTGTTTTCTACCAACTTTTCTTGAATTCTGTTTAACACAGGGTTATCTGACAAGCTAATCAAAGCTGTAAATAGTAGCTACTTTTTATAATCACCTCTGAGAAGCCAACTTCCAGCCACTTCCACTTCTCCCTAGTAGGGAGGCACTGGCTGCTTGCACAATGTGCCTTCTGCACCCTTATCTCCTTATTTCAACTGGTTTATAGTAAACTTTCTGACAAGCAGGAATGATCAGTAATTAGCATATTCTTGTCACTGGCCTAATGTAAACAGTAATTGTTCTCACCAGCATAACCATTTTCTAATTTCCTAAGAATGGTCTAAATTTTAGAATTGGTCTTGCTTTTTGATTGGACATAACAACTAACTGCCTTCCTCTTCTATGCAAGCTTCCTTACTGAACGTTCCTTTGCCTCTCCAGTGATGATATCCATTCCACAGCTCTCTGCAGTGCTCACACACCTTAGCTTTCTACTATAAGTACCTGTGATTGCAGTTCACCCCTCCAGTATGAATCCCTTCAGCCTACAGCTTTGACCTACCTAATACCTTGATGGATATCAAAATCTCTACCCAAGGAAGGAGATTCTGCCAGATGTTGATCATTTTAATCTTATTTTGAATTTAAATTACAGGATCATAGATCTAGAGATGGAAGAGACCTTATTTTACAGATGAGGCAACTAAGGCAGAGAGAGGTTAAGTGACTCTCAGGGTTATATGGCCAGTTAAGTAGCTTTGAATCCAGATTTTTCCAGACAAGTTCAGTGCTCTCTCTACTGTTTTATGTTGCCTCTAAGGTCAACACCTTGTAAAGGTTTATTTAAATTTTAAGTTTTGTCTCTCATTAAAGAAAACATGACCTTTTCCATTAAAAGCATTAAAAATATCAGGCGGGGGGGGCGGAGGGAAAGGGGGAGAAAATTCGGAACTCAAGCAATTGTGGAACTGAATGTAGTAAATTAAAAGTAAATGAATAAATTATATATAAAAATGGGTAAAATCTGGTAGCATTATCTTTTTTTAGTGGGGAGTCCCCTACATCTCTGAAGTCTTATTAGACAGGTAGAATATATATAAAGCCACCTCTGCTGTGGTGTTTATTTACAGTGTTGAATATGAGATAAAAGTTAGGGAAACTGAGAGACCTAAATTAGAGGGACCAAACCCTCAACCTCCCAAATGCCTCCTGAACTAGATTAAAATGTAATTTGGGAGTATGTGACAAAATAATAAAAGATGCAATGGAACATAGATAGTATTAACATGAGATTTTCTAAGTCAGTGTCTGGCCAGGTGGGATCTTTATAGATGGTTTATTTCCACCCCTGTTTCTTGTTGAGCTTGACACCAGTTATCTAGGTTGTCTTTCTAGAATTAATGAAAAGATGAACTGATAAATATTCACCTCATGAAACCTCAGTTTCTTCATCTATAAAATGGACATAATAATATTTGTGCTACCTACTTCTCAGATTTGTTGTGAGGAAAGTGTTTTGTAGGCCTTAAAGCAGTGGTGTTTTATAGTTATGATGAAATGTTCCTACTGAAGAACTTTCATATGGATATCAATTTTCATAATTAGATTTTTAAGGGTAGGAAACTTAAGGGGGATATTTTTCCCCCAGAGGATTAAACACAAACCAAACACTCGTTTTTGTTCCCCTAATTTCTAATGATAACTTGTCAGTCTTATTCATAAACCTGTGGGATGAAAAGTATGCCATTTTCAGGATTTGTTCAATGCATAAATAGTCCAATAATCAATCTGCCATGTTAGATCAACTCTTAACTATTCCTATTCTAGGATCATAGGATTTACAAATAAAAAAGACAGTAGAAATGGTCAAGTTCAATTCCCCAGTTTTACACATTAGGGAACTGAGGCCCAGACAGATTTAATGATTTGCTCATGTTCACACAGTACATAGCAGAGCAGTTTTAAAAGCTAATGTGCCCCCAAAGTTCTCTGTTGTTCTTGTTAGTTTGGTTTTTAAACCCCAACCCATAGCCTTATTACCTTCTCTAATGAGAAGGGATCCTTGCTAGGATTGTTTCTTGCTTGAAAAAAAGAGACATATACATGTTCCTAAATTGAATGGCTACTTAAAACCACTAGGTGCTTTTCTATCTAATATTGCTCTGTATTTCTTTTTTTTCTAGTCAGAGACTATATTTCTCTCTAGTTTATGCCTAAACAGAAACTTCTTCCCCTCAAGCATGATGCCATATTGTTACTGAGGGAGCAATGAAACCCCCATCTGTATCTTTCATTCATCCTTCAGAGGAAAGAAAATCTCTCTCATACCTCTCTTCTGGTCTGTATCTGTAGATGGATATTTGTTTAGAAATTGCACTATTTGCTATGACTCTGTAGGTTTGGGTTTATAAGGTTAACACTTCAGAGGTTATTTCCATCTGAGTATTTTACATGCAATTAAGATGTTCTCCACCAGGTGAACAGAGGTGTCTGAGATATATCCTTATAATACAAGTTGAAGTTCCAATATGACAAAGTATTTTCCTATGGTTCTGGTGATGGAATCTGTTGTCTGAAACACTAAGTACAGAACGGCCCATCATTAGACAGTTGAACACTACTTAATGAGTTGTTTAATCACTGCAGCCCATTTTTAAAAAAGAAAAATATAAGATTGTCCTCATTTGTAATATCTTTTATGGATAATGAAGAAATAAGGAAATTCTATTAAAAATTCGGTATTATCTAAATGAAGTCAACATAAACTCTAACATTAGGTAGCTTATAATGGTGGGCATAAGAAAAGAGAGCAAAAGGTATACATAAAAATGTTACCAACTTGAGGAATAAGATTTTACTAGCTTATTTTACTAAGATTATTCTGAAGCCTCAAACCTGTATTTCATGAATGTTTTCTTCCAGAAGAGTCAAAGACACTGAATTTGACAAATACTGGATACCATAACCAAAAAGAAAAATCAATTTGATTATATTTATCTTGCACGAAATAAATCACTACTGATGTGAAAGTCGTATCAGAATCATTTGTGTATGTACAATCAACTAATTATCAATTAAATAAAGATCAAAATCAATATCAGGTTAAGGGTGGAAAAGAATCAGAAGAACAAACTGATCTACTCAAGATATAAAAGCAAAAAAGAAAGGAAGGGGGAAAGAAGGAAGGAAGGAAAGGAAGGAAGAAAGGAAGGAAGGAAGGAAGGAAGGAAGGAAGGAAGGAAGGAAGGAAGGAAGGAAGGAAGGAAGGAAGGAAGGAAGGAAGGAAGGAAGGAAGGAAGGAAAGGTAAGTGGAAAGAGGAGGGAAGTATCAGAGATATTGGCCTTAATTAACATAATTTCCTGCATAAGTTTAACCAATATAAATCAATAACCTCAACAAAAAGTAAAAAGGAGCCCAGAAACTACTTTAGTCAGAAAGTACATGATCTCTTAAGCAGCAGAGAGATAATGGCAGCCACTGGTAATAGCTTAGAAAACAACCATTTATAAAATCCTATAGAAGAGGATGACAGAAGGTTATGAACAGAATCCCCTTAAAACATTGAAAAGCAGAGGAAACAAAGACAAGTCTGTAGAAATCTTGTAATGAGACCTAAATGAGTCACATCATCCTGAGGGTATCCATAAACAATGCCAGAAGGACAGTAGGTAGATGGGAAATGGAGCACCTCTGTCTTCATTTCCACGGATGATCTCTATCAGTATTGGGGGAAGCACTACATGTTTGTACTCTAACACCCTAGGCTTCTATGTAGCAGAGAGTACTATGCCATACAGTGATGTCATTTTGGTCCTCTATAAGAACTAAGGACAACCACAGACAACCACCATGCAGTAGAAATGGTCTTAAATGACAGTTGATCTAGAACACCTAGGCCAGGAAATCCATGTTACAAGTGATGCAACCTTGACGTCATTGAGGGACTGTTTCATAGGATAGAAGGCGGCACAGTGAATAAAGTACCACTTAGAGTCAGGAAGACTTGAGGTCAAGAGTGACCTCAGACACTTCCTACCTGTATGACTCCAGGTAACACAGCCTCTGTTTGCCTCAGTTTCCTCATTTGTAAAATGAGATAATAACAGCACCTACCTCCCAGGGCTGCTATGAGGTTAAAATGATCTTCAAATGAGGTTCATTAGTGTAATCTACTTAGCACAGTGCCTGGCACATAGTAAGCATTATATAAATTCTGGCTATCATTACTATTGTCGCTGTTGTTGTTATTAAGAAGGGGAACATATGAGAAGAATCCAAAGTGTCATAAATAATACTAGCTAAAAAAAGATAATTAAAAAACAATAACATATTTCCTCTTTTGTCTTCCTAAGTCCCAACCTGGAATCAAAAGAACTGGCAAAAACACTATTTTTTCCTTAAGAAAATCAATCAATGAATCAACAAACGTTAATAAGTGCCTACTCTGTGCCAGTCACTGTACCAAGAGCTGGGGACACAAAAAAGAGGCAAAAGACAATCTCTGCCCTCAAGGGGCTTACTATCTAATGGGGGAGATAATATATGATATACAAAGCAAGCTATATACAGGATAAATTAAAAAATAATCAATGGAGGGCACTAGAATTGAGGGATTGGGGAAGTTTTGTATTGAAGGTAAGATAGTAGCTGGAACTTCAGGAAAGTCAGGGAGATCAGCAGAGAAGGGGGAGCATTACAGGCATGGAAGACAACTAAAGAGAATGCTGGGAATCAAGAAGAGATGGAGTATGTTGTTTGTGGAACAGCCAGGAGGCCAGTGTCACTGAATCAAACAGTATGTTTCAGGGAAGAAGGTGGAAGGAGAGAGGAGAAGTAAAGACAGGGCTAGGTTTTGAAGGGCTTTGAATGTCAAAGGATGCATTTTGTATTTGCTCCTTAAGGGAATAGGAAAACACTGGAGTTTATTGAGTTAAGGGGTGACATGATCCAACTTGCCTTTTAGGAAAACCACTTTAGTGGCTGAATGGATGATAGATTGGAGTGGGGAAGAGGCTTAAGGCAGGCAGATACACCAGCAGGCTAATGAAATAATTAAGGTGTGAGGTAATAAGGGCCATGACAGTGTCAGAGGAGAGGAGAGGGAAAATTTGAGAGATGAAAAAGGTGAAATCAACAGGCTTTGGTAAGAGTTTGGACATTAGGGCTGAGAATCCAGGATGATTCCTAGGCTGTGAGCCTGAGGGACTGAGAGGATGGCATTGTCCCCTAAAGTAATAGGGAAGGGGGGATGGAGGAGCAGAGGTTTAGGGTGAGAGATAATGAGTTGTTTTGGATATGATAAGTTTACTGGACATCCAGTTCACGGTCTGAAAAGCAGTTGGAGATGTAAGAATGGAGGTCGACAGACAGACTGGAACTAAGAATCATCAGCACAGAGATCTCAATTAAATCCATGGGAGCTGATAAGATCACCAAGTGAAGCAATATAAAGGGAGAAGAGAAGAAGGACCAGGACAGAGCCCCTAGGGACACCGATGGGTAGAAGGTTTGACCTGAAGGAGAATCCAGCAAAGGAGATAGAGAAGGAGTGGTTGGATAGGTAGGAGGAAAAGCAGGAGATTGGTGTTCCAAAAACCTACACAGAAGAGAGTATCAAGGGGGAAAGAATGATCAACAGAGTCAAAGCTGCAGAGAGGTCAAGTAGAATGAAGACTGAGAAAAGCCCATTGTATTTGGCAACTAAGAGATAACTTTAGAGAGAATGTGGTATGGTGGAATGGTGGAATGGCAAGGTAAGAAGCCAGAACATAAGGAGTTTCCTCAGTTTCCTTCCCAGTCTTCACTCCCCAACTATTCTTTCCATTTTTAGTGGTGTCATTCTTCTCCATGTGAATCACCAGAAATGGAACATGCTGAATAGATATCTTTTCCCCAAAACAAAAGTCCTATCTCATTAATACTACATCTTCTCTTCATTGAGAAGTTCTCCCTTCTCATATTTTCTTATAGTTCCTTGAGAACACAGATTTCTATTCCCCTAGTACAAAGTTTTGGCATATGGTAGATACTTAATAAATGTTAGTTAATTGATTGATGTAAATAGTCCCATTTTCAACTAATTCTAACTCACAAACTTAGGGCAAAACTACTTTCTGAAAGAGCTTCAGTTTGGTTTAAAATCTTTGTTATACTATAACTTATAAACAGAACCCAGCAAGCCTCTTCAACAGAGACATAAAGTTATTTCTCCATTCTAAATAGTCTTGGTAATCTAGTCTCCATAAGTAAACTAAACAAATCAATTCAATTTTTCACAAGGTTCTATCACAGAATTTAAAGCCACAGTATCCTTTACACTAGTAGAGTGAATTGAATTGTTTAAATTTTAATTAAACAGATTAACATAATTTGATGATTAACAAAATGTTGCCAAGTAGAAGCCTACCCCCTCTTTATTGAATGTGTAAGATCACTTTATAATTAGCACATTAATTGTGTGTAAAAAAAGCTTCAAAAGATGCTTGAAGACAGATTATTCTCATGAGATTTAAATATTCCCCCTTACACTATTATACTATTGTTTGTTTAGCAAATCCTTTTTTTGGACAGATTATTCAATGATTAATCACTTCACAGTACAGTATCTCAAAGGTGGAAGAAACCTGAGAATAATAATTCTGTTTACAACACCCCCAATAAGTGATCGACTGAACTTTACTGGAAAGCCCATAGTCAGGGAAAATGGATTACCTATCTAAAAGAATCTCAAGCTTGTAGACTTACTGTTGTGTAGATATTAACAATAAAGACAGGAATTTAAAATGATGATTATGGTAACTCTAACAAGCCCAAGATACAACCATCCCTCCCTACAAACTAGGTCTGATCCTAAAGCCTCACAGATAGGTCAAATTTTCTTTCTGTCTTTGTTGCTCCTATTTGGAGTTTACTCCAGAAAAATTGCTTCATTTTTCCCATGTTTGAGTAAGGTACTAGCTCCCATATAGCTTTTAAGTTAGTATTGCATATGGGTAGAAGAGTTGTCATTTCCTGCTATACAAAATACAAAAGATGAGGACTCATAGGAACCCATTAATAGATATACATAAAGTACTCAAATAGCTAATAAAACATAAGGATTTGGGGTTCTTTCTTTCATCTCACTTTCATTTGCACAAGAGATCTGAAAGAGCTTGGAAGTTTCTAGTCCTAAGTCAGAGAACTATCTGGAACAAAGGACTGGGAGTCAGCTCCAGGAAAAAGATTCTAAAAACATATTACATGCCTTCAGGCTTTAATCAGCTGACTTGGAGCTCCATGTGATAAGAAAAATTGGTCTTTGGAAGAAGATAAAAAAAAGCTTCATACAGCAGAAACTCTGAGACCCAACAGAATTTCCTTATGGGAAGAAAAGAGTTGAGAGTTTTCTTTGGTCTTATTCAGGGTTTGTGAAAATCCTACCTCTCTCATTAAAAAAGCTGAAGTTTAAGCCTCTGGAGCCTACTCATATTCCTGTTCTTGTATGGAAAGAACAGCAAATCATCTGTGACCCTCAGCTGAAACCAGAAAATGGTATCAGAGATGGGCTTTGTAACCCATATCTAGAGGAGTCAGGCCCAGCTGACACCATAAGACCAGGACCTAGCAGCAACCAAACACTTAGCAGAGAATGATCACAATTTGAGACCAATAAGGAGCAGGCCTCGAGGGAGCAGCACAAGAATAATCATTAGAAAACACCAGGGGTCCTGCAGCATTAGGAGTACAAATTGTCTTCTCACATGTGTGGCCTCGAACCTGCGTTTCCTATGTGGATGCTCCTCCACAATGTGCCGAGGTCACATGTGTGCCCTTTTTCTGATGTGCCCTGGAAACATGTGTTCCCTTCTAGATGGCTTGTGGTCTTCTATACATGTTCCTTAGGCTTACCCATTCCTCTGACCGACGCCATATGTACGTGTAGGAATGGGGGAAATGGTCTATTACTACTTTTCTGATTCTGGTATTTCACTAAATGCCATTGTTTTGAATTAATTGTATCCTCTGGTTGACTAGTAATAACTCTGGATATGGGGGGGATGATCTTTCATGAGCTATAATTTTTTTAGTAGATACTGACCCACAGAATACTGGCAAACATGGGTTAGTATTTTGGAGATGGAAAGGAAAGGGAATAAGAATTTCTATATCACCCAGTATATGCCAGGCACTGAATTAAGTGCTTTTTGAAATATTCTTATTTATTCCCACAACAGCCCTAAGAGGTAAATGCTGTTTATAATCGCCATTTTACCACTGAAGAAACTGAGGTAGACAGAGGTTAAGTGACTTGCCTAGGGTCACAGAGCTAATTAGTGTCTGAAGCTAGGTTTAAATTTAGATCTTCCTGACTGCAGGCCCAGCATTCTATCCACTATACCACCAGATGTCTCTATGTGTGGTCTCTAATGTATGTTGGGAAAGAGGATAAAGGGATACATTCCCAAAGCAGTCCATTCCACTTTGTGCCTGATCTAATTGCTAGGACAATTTTTCTAACATTAAGCCAAAATTTGTTTCATTAAAAATTCCAACCTTCTCTCCTTATCCTGCCCTCAGGGACCCAGAAAAATAAGACTAGTCCTTCCATATAATAGTATTTCAAATACTCAAAACTATTATGTCCCACTGAAATCTTTTCTGCTCTAGTCTAAACTTCCTATTTCCTTCAGTTGATTCTCATATGGCATGATCTCAACCTTTTCACCAACGAGGCATACTGAAATTTATTTTGTCTAAATTGTCACAATTTTGGAATTAATGGTATTCAAATTCATATGGCTTTAGAATTTACATGTGGTGAATTTACTCAAATTTTCTAATTGTTTATTTTCTCCTTCCCAATTTTGAGGAGGAAATAACCTAGAATAAATGTATTCATTATGATTAAATGCTAAAATTATTATAAATTTGTGTAAAACTATTTTTATATAAAGAACAATGTTTAAAATTTTAAATATTAGTTAAAACTAAAAAACAAAACAAAATAAGGTTGCAGAATAGGTTTTATAACTTCTAACTATATAGAGAGAAATACATATCTTATATAAGGAGGAAAATACTTAATATAACATAATCACAGTGAGTTGTTTTGGGAGGGCAATTGGGGTTAGGTGACTTGCCCAAGGTCACATGGCTGGTAAGTGTTAAGTGTCTGAGGCCGGATTTGAACTCAGGTCCTCTTTACTACAGGGCTGGTGCTCTATTCACTGCACCACCTAGCTGCCCCAATCACAGTATTTTAAAAACTTTTACAAATGGGTCACATTAGGCCATGTATTATCCTCAACTTATTTTCTTGACCATGTTTTGCTATGTGGTCTTAGAGTAGTACACCTTTACCTGTTCAAGAAGAGAAGCTGAGATACACACCTCCAATAATTTTCCCTCCATTATAATAAATATATGTCAGGGCTAAGGGTGAACCATTAAAGAAATACATATTTTCTGATGAGGTTTTAAAGAAAGTCACCAATAAAGTGGAGGGAACCCTCTAAGTAGTTGGATCCATTAGAGACTATGAATCTACTAATGAAAGCATAGAAAAAGTGTTTCCTTCCTTTAGATTAATTCTTTCTAAAATGGAAATCCACTTGGAAATTTAAAGAGCAAAGAATCTTATAATCCTTATATAGTCTATGAATAAGCAAGAAAAGGAAAATGCTGAAATGGGCTGAATAACCTATTTCTAAAATTTCTTATATTGACAACTGAAATATTAGAGTCATAGATATTAATAAAACTAACCCAAACTTTGTCAACTTTGGAAACTTTTCTAGTTTCCTTCTAGAAAAATCATTTGTGCTCCCCTGAATCACTATAAGTAGGTAGCATTAATCCATTTTGACTAGCCTTGTGAGGTTCTCTGGTTTGTCTTGGAGACATATCCCATGAAAACAAGTCTTTCTCTTGTTGAGATTAACTACTTCAGTTCCCTTAGGGGTTCAATGACCACCAATGCTCTTTTTTCTTTCTTTCCTGATCCTTCCCAGATGACCTGATAGCACTATTGACTCTCCTTTCTTATTCTTGAAGGACAAAGGGTTGCTTCCTAATGATGGCCTGGTCCAAGAACAAGAAATAATTGATGAAAGTCTGTATGTTCCTATGTTCCACTATTGTGTATATGCATATCTTGAATACACATAAACTCACACATAAATTGTATAAATTTATTGTGCAAGTTACATTGTGTACCAACAAATTGTACATACAAACCTTTTGAATCGATCTCCTCTAGTTACCACCCTAATTTTAAGCTCTCATCCCCTCTCACCTAATTTACTGCAAGAAGCTACTAACTTGTCTACTTGCAATCCTTCCCAAGGCCGCTGTCCTGGATTGGTAGAATGAGTTTCTTTGCTGGTGATTTCCTATAGCAATGAAATCATAAATACAGTCTTTGGGGTGAAAAAAAGAAGTATTGTCTCATCTGGTCCTCCCCTACTCAAAAGTCTTCAATGACCTATTATCTCCAAGAAAAAAAAAATCCTCAACCTCTCATGTAAAGTCTTCTATAATTCTATAATCATAAAGACAGTCTTTAGGGTGGAAAAAAGGAACATGGTGTAATCTGGACCTCCCCTACTCAAACATCCTTTATAATTTCCACCTATTGCTGGCTTATTTCATTATTTACCTACAAGCACCCTGTCTTCCAGCCAAAATGAGCCATTAGCTCTATTATATCACTTAGATGTTCTAACTCCTGTCACTGTACTTTTTCATGGACTGTTGTGCCCAATACCCAGAAGGCACTCCATTTTTCACCTTTGCCTCTTAGAATCCCTACCTTCCTTGATGGCTCAGCTCAGGTTGCCACCATGGCACAAATAACATTTAATCAGTTGCTTCCAGCTCTATGATCATATGATCACTCTAATACATAGCATTCTTTTCCTTAAATTAATGTATATTTATTCTTCTGTGTGTATGTTTATCCCTCTAGTAGAAAGCAAGCTTCCTGAGGACAGACGCCATTTCATTTTTGTCTGTATCCCCAGTAGTTAGCATAGTACCTTGAACATAATAGGTCCATATTAAGTATATGTTGAGTTGTGCTTAATTGAATTGAATATAATCAAAGGAATAATATTAATAATAGTCCTATACATAACCAGGGTAGATTATGCTATATACAGATGTGTTTAAATTTTGGTCAGGATACTGTATATATATATATATATATATATAAATAGAGGCTTGTCTTAGGTTGGGTCATCTTCTACACCAATGATGTCAAACTCCATAAAAGCAAAGGTCACTAACCATCTTGAGGATCCCTGCAGGCCTCGTATTGAATTAGAAAACCACATACGAACGTTATCTGTGTTCTATAGCATTTTTAGGGGGCAGAGCCAAGATGGCAGATTAAAAGCGGGGACTTGCTTGAGTTTGACCCCAAACCCCTCCAAATCCCTGTAAAAAATGACTCTAAACAAATTCTAGGGCTGTAGAACCCACAAAATGACAGAGTGAAACACATCCCCAGGCCAAGATATCCTGGAAGACCACTAGGAATGGTATATAGCACCAGGCTGAGAGCAGAGCACAGCACCGGGCAAAGATGGGGTCGAAGAAGGGATTGGGGGACTGAGTCACTGGCAGCTGTGGCAATTTCCAGACTTCTCAACCCACAAACACTGAGAACAGTGTGGAAGATCAGTGGGGGAATTCTGTGGGACCTGGGTGAAAGAGGAGCCTGTGGTCCAGCAATGGAGGTAAGGGTGGCCGTGGCAGCAGCAGAAGCAGTAGCAGCTGCTTCCGGAGCCCTGGGCCCACAGACAGTGGGGAATCCAGCAACTGATACAAAACCCCAGACTTCTGGGACAGTACAGTACACCTACCCTCACTCCTATCCTCCCCCCCCCCCCACTGGAAGCGGAGTCCTGCCTTGACAGAGGGTTAGAAAGTCAAATATTTGGCTGGGAAGATGAATAAACAGTGTAAAAAAAAGTCAGACTATAGAATCTTACTTTGATGACAAAGAAGAACAAAACATATAACCAGAAGATGACAACAAAGTCAAAGCTCCTATATCAAAAGCCTCCAAGAAAAATATGAACTGCTTGCAGGCCATGGAAGAGCTCAAAAAGGATTTTGAAAATCAAGTAAGAGAAGAAGAGAAAAAATTGGGAAGAGAAATGAGAGTGATGCAAGATAATCATGAAAAAAGAGTCAACAGCTTGGTAGACCAAAAAAAAATACTGAAGAAAATAACACCTTAAAAAATAAACTAACCCAAATGGCAAAAGAGGTCCAAAAAGTCAATGATGAGAAGTATACCTTAAAAAGCAGAACTTGCCAAATGGAAAAGGGAGTCCAAAAGTTCACCACAGAAAATAATTCCTTCAAAATTAAAATGGAGAAATGGAAGCTAATGACTTTATAAGAAATCAAGAAATTAAAAAGAATGAAAAAAATAGAAGACAATGTGAAATATCTCATTGGAAAAACCACTGACCTGGAAATAGATCCAGGAGAGATCATTTAAAAATGCTTGGACTACCTGAAAGCTATGATCAAAAAAAGAGCCTAGACATCATCTTTCAAGAAATTATCAAGAAAAACTGCACTGATATTCTACAACCAGAGGATAAAATAGAAATTTTTAAGAATCCACCAATCTCCTCTTGAAAAAGATCCCAAAAGGAAAATTCCTAGGAATATTGTAGCCAAATTCCAGAGTTCCCAAGTCAAGGAGAAAATATTGCAAGCAGTCAGGAAAAAAAAAACAATTCAAGTATTGTAAAAATACAATCAGGATAACACAAGACCTAGCAGCTTCTACATTAAGCAATCAAAAGGCTTGGAACATGATATTCTGGAAGTCAGAGAACTAGGATTAAACCCAAGAATCACCTACCCAAGCAAAACTGAGTATAGTACTTTGGGGGGGAAAATGGACATTCAATAAAATAAAGGACTTTCAAGCATTCCTGTTGAAAAGACCAGAGCTGAATAGAAAATTTGACTTTTGAATACAGCATTTTTATTTATTTTGCTATGTATTTGCCAACCGCAATTTAATCTGGTTCTGTAGCAGTTGGATGTACTACAGCCATACTGGTTAAGAGACTGTATGCTTGACACCTCTGATCTATATAATGTCTATACCACTGGTTGAAAACCAGAATTGGGAGCCTACATAATAACTGAGAACCCATTTTATTCATGTTCTTTTGATAAATTTATTCTGTGTTTCAATTCAATTTTATCCAATTTCACATGTTTTTAGAAATAATTAACATTATGCCCACCATTAAATTGGCATTTTGTAGATACAATTAGATTCCAATTAGCATGAATAGTGATTCCTGTGAGGAGGCCATATACATTTTACACCATTTCATGTCATAATTATGCAAACACAATAATTGGTTCCAGCCAAATGGAAATATACAGTGCAAATTCAAATAATGCAACCGCTTCACAAGATTCGTTGTTCACTTTAATCGAGACCTACTTGTAATACTTTACTCTAGAAATGATTATATTTTCAGATAAGATCATTCCTAGGCCTGCTAAACATGTGTCATTCATGTTCTGCCTCAAAATTCACCTATTTTTTCTTTTCTTTTTTTTTAAAGCAATCGGGCTTAAGTAACTTGCTCAAAGTTACATGGCCAGTTATTTCTGGGTGTGGTGCTGAGTATCTGAGCCCGGCACCTATTTTTTCTTGTACATAAAAAAGATTTAATCATATTATTTGAAAGATTTCTTTTATTCCTTTCATACTTAGTTTAAATCTCCTAAGATCCCATAGCTACTTGGAGTTTTATATTTCATTCATTTTAGTGAAAAACTAAGACCCAAGTCTTCAGATTCCAAATCCAATGTTCTTTTTACTGGACAATATAGACTGGCTTTAAGGGATGCATTGTTGTACTCCATGGATCTGGGATTGAAAGTAGAATATTATTAGTAAGCTTCATTCTTTCATTTTTGAGGTATGTTTAGCTCTTTGGCTAAGCATAAAGTCATTGAACTAGAAGGGTGTTCAAGAGAACAGCTGGTCTATCCCCCTTCTTTTAGACAAGTGAATGTCTAAACCATCTGGGATAGCATGAGGGCAAAAGTTATGTAAAAATATACAAATCACTGAGTTCAAGCTGTCTCCTGTCTCTATTCCTTTGAACAGGCTACCTCCCCCAACCCCTCCATACACTAAATCTTCATTTCTGTGTCTGATTTCTTACTCAAGACTGAACTCAGGTGTTAAGTGAATCAGGAAGCCTTTCCTGATCTCCCTAATGACCATCATCACCCCTTGTAAGAGCTTTTTCCCTATCAATTTACCTTGTGTTTATTTATTGTATATATGTATCTTACTCCCATCACCTCCCGAAAGTAGAAAATAAATACCTTGTGGGTGATGATCCTTTTTGTCTTTGTCTCCCTGGGACCTAACACAGTATCTTCCATATAGCAGGGCTTAATAAAGTTTTATGCAACCAAATGATGCCTTTTCCCAAAAATCATTCTAATACACTATTCACATCTTCAGAAAAAGGGGGAAATGAACTGAATATATTCTCAATTCAGGAGGTTTATAACCCAATAAGTTTATTCCTAAACCTATCATCAAGTATGGGAAACATGAAAATTCACCCAAAGATGGACCCAGGATTCAACCTGGTCCATGATGGTCTAGGCATGGTACCTACTGAAGGTGGGGGAATAGAATAGAAGACATCTCAAATTCCTTTCTGATACTATATTTCTGTGTCTGTCTAGTGCCACTGGATTAATTCTTACCTCATTTCTACGTTCCTTTTGTGGGGCAACATGCAGTACCTAAAAAAAAAATGAGACAATTCTGGCCTTCAACTGCGCATTTTCATGTATCAGCATCCTTTATACTGAAAATAAATGGAAGCATACATACTTCTGTGAAAATAGGGTATGCATGGCCACCTTTTAATGCTGGAGTGCTGTATAATGGACACTGAGAGTACATTAAGTATACAAAAAGTACAACACATCTTCTTAACGATAGAGACACATGTATAATTTATGAATCATCAATTCTATGTCATGGTTCAAAATCTTAATAGGCTTCTGAGCAGATGTCTTAGAAAAGGTTTCTAATGATACAGACCAGAGGAATTATGGCCCCATTTTGGGTTGGTCTTGACACAATAATTTTGCAGCTATGAAAGTTTAAGTTCCATGTCTACTGTCCATAAAATGTCTGACAGTCACTGAATGACAGGCAGCTCTTGAAATTGCTTCCAGCTGAATACAATCGTTTTCCAGTGACAGGCAGAGCAATGCCTGATAATTTCTAGTCTTATGGGATTTTTTTGTTTTTTTTTCTCAAGATACTACAGATATGTATGTGTGTATATATGCATACATACACACATATACACACACACACGCTAATGAAACCCTACCTGGCATCAATGTAATCTCTGAGCTTTTGCATACTGAGATGCAAGGAGTGTGTGTATGTGTACATATGTATATATAGACACATATATGTGCACATATGTATACATAATATGCAAATAGCAACAGCTCAAAGAATTACACTGAAGTCAGGTAGTATTCCATTTAGTGTCTAATAAGAGGCCCTGAAAAAATAACGGAAAATTTAAAAGGATTTGATACCTCAAAAGGAGATTTTCTAAACACAAGCAGGTAGGCTTATCATATCTAGTGGAGAAATTTACTTTTAGAAGTAAATGACTCAAAATGCACATGGACTAAAATTCTCTGAGAGTTGTTCTGTTTGCCTTCAGGAAAAATAGAATTCAAATGTCCTTGACTCAGCTTACAGATCTTCAAATCAGACAAGGAGAAAGTCCCTCCATTTTAACATGACGTTATAACTTGGGAAACTAGCCGAAACATACTTACCTAGTGAGTGCCACAGGGTAAGGCATATTTCTGGTTGGCTTGTGTTATTAAATCATTACATTATCTATATAATACACTGAAGAGAAATGTGATGAAAGCGACGAAATGTTTTACATATTTTGCAATGTCCTAAATCCCCATATGGTTTTCTATTTATTCTCCACATGCCTTATTTCACCATATATAGCAGAGTGAACAAAACTGTGAAATAGGCAAAGTAATCACTATCCCCCAAGTCACTCAGAGCTCTTTTGCTAGCACCAAAGGTAACTTAGTTGGTATGTACCACCAGTCTACACCATACAGCAACACTCCAAACCCGTGAGCTTACTCGCAATCAAAATCTTCATTTCCTAGGTCATTCAATCAGGACCATCACCTCATTCTGTTTAGAAACTGATAAATGAAGATGTTAATGGCTACTAAGTGGCTAACACATTTCCTTTCCCTTATAGTATGATAGTATCTGCATTTTTATAGCAGCTTTTAATGCTATACCCTAGAAAGGTGACTAATGATGGGAGGTTCAAGCACTGAGACAGGGCAGCATCAGAGATCATTTTTACTAAGAAGGCACCATTCCTAGAAGCCTGGAAATTAAACCTACTCACACTCTACTTGCTAAATATCCAATGTGGTCAAATAGTGATCAAGAACTCCAAAGAGAAAGTATAATAAGTGAATTTTTCCACATCAGAATTGCACAAAAGTTAGTACAAAAAGAAGTCCACAGGCAATAGGAAAGGGGAATCACTAGAAAATCCAGAATTTGCATTCAGATAAAAAAGTCAATCACTTCCTACCACATCAGAGATCAGTCAAAGATTCTTAGAGCCTAGAGAGATCTATATTTATAGACAGCAAGAACACAGGGCTTCCCTGAGAAAGCTCAGAGGTGGTCAGAGACCTACGGCCTGGACCTTAGAAGCCACTGTCAGTAGCAATGACCAATGCAGTGTGCTTGCAATTGCTGCAGAATTTAAAAAGAGACAATACAGGACCATGGGTTCCCAGATTCCTAACATTTTTGGTTTATGATGTCAAAGAGTGCTGTAAAGATGCAGAGCTTTGAACCTCATGTATCTTGGTGAGGTAGGAACCTAGATTCTTCAGGTCTACACCAAAGAGAGCCAACTACCCCACCTAAAAGCCCAAGACATGGAAACCGGCCCTGACCCAAAACCCCAAATCAGGAACTAAATCTGGAGAGATAAGTGAACACAAGAATTTATAGACCCCTATAAAGAATTACAACTGATTCAAAGATACCCAGAAGTCCAACCTAGAATGAGAGAATCTATTTCTAAAACTGCAAGCAGAAACATGGACTTTTCTTTAAGTACTAAATGAACATCTAGAAGAAATTAAGAGATTTTTTAAAAATTAAATAAGAGCTCTGAAGAAAATAATTGGAATAAGAATACACAGCTTAGAAGAAAAAGTGGTAAACTTTACCATCAAAATGGAATTCATGAAAAATAGATGAGACAAAATCAAAATCAATGTCTCCATGATACCTACATGTGACCCTGGGAAAGTCACTTAACCCTGTTTGCCTCAGTTCCTCATCTGTAAAATGAGTTGGAAAAGGAAATGGCAAACCACTCCAGTATCTTTGCCAAGAAAACCCCAAATGCGGTCACAAAGAGACAGACAGTACTGAACAACAACAAAACAACATTCTACAGGATGAGAAGAAATAAGTATTTCTTTAGAATCTTAATGTCTTTAAAGAGTTTAGAAGGAATTAAATAAGAAAAATAGATGAACTAAGGATTGATTGGCTCTGTTTTAAGAGGGATAAGAAAAAAGAAGTTAAGGGGTGGCCAGGTAGCACAGCAAGTAAGAGCACCAGCCCCAGTGTCAGGATGACCTGAGGGATCGAATCCAGGCTCAGACACTTAGCACCACACCCAGAAGCACCTGGCCATGTAACCTGAGCAAGTTACTTAACCCCAATTGCTTAGGGGCTGCCAGGTGGCTCAGCGAGTAAGAGCACCAGCCCCAGTGTCAGGACGACCTGAGGGATCAAATCTGGGCTCAGATACTTAGCACCACACCCAGAAATAACTGGCTGTGTATCCTTGAGCAAGTTACTTAACCCCAATTGCTAAAAAAAGAAAAAAGAAAAAAAAAGTTAAAAGGCACATACAAATTATCTATAGGATGAAGGGGTGAAACCTTTCATTTTTTCTTATTAGAGTGTGTAAGGAATATGGAGAAATGTGGTGGGTAAGGGTACATCATGTGAACTCACTCTTATTTTGTATACGTTTTCTGTTCACTCTGCAAAGATATCACAAAATGGTAGATATCACCACAAAATTTTGAGCCAAGAGTATCCCAGAACTTTGATGGGTAGAGTGAAGGGGATATGAAGGTATAAAATAGTGTCCGGGACTTTACTTTTTGAGGAAGCAATGGGCTGGAATTTCTACCCTGGGTAACTTCCTGAGAGCACTTTTTCCTTGGTTCTATTTGGAGCTTGTTACAAATTCATGACTGGTTAAGATGCTGAGATATTTGAGGCCTTAAAGTTATGTAATCCCTGGGCCAGGTGTTGAAAGTTCAATCTGTTCCCCAATAATACTTTATTAATCCTCTTTTTGTGTTCATGTTGGATATATAAGAGGTAAATTTGGGGGATTATTGTTGTTGTTGCTGTTGTTAGAGCCAGAATTCAACATGCAAAGCGCTATTGATAGATTTAAAAGTCCATTTCTGAGCTCAAAAAAAAAATCCCAAATATCAAAACATATTTTAGTCCCGTATGTTCAATAATTATATAACTTTGCTTTCAAGGAATATTGAAAATTGCATTTGTTTGATTTATTTAGCACATAGCTAAAGCAGAAATATTTTAGGGTTAAAAAGATGTTACTGAAGAATATCACTGATAGGAGTTATGATGAAGAATGCAGTCACCTTTCTGACACATTCTATAGGCCGCTACCTATAAGTAAAGCTAGTCCTGCTGTATCCATGCAAAATTAGGGGAAAGAGAGTGAGAACAAGAACACAATTGGGAAACATCTTCTTTGATGAAAAAAAGATCATAGGACTCTGGTTGTGCTCTTATCTACTTATTTCAATTTTGCTACTGACTAATGAGAAGCAAAATGGTAGCATTCTTAGTGAGCTAGTCTTGGAGTCAGGAAGGCCTTAGATCAAGACATGCCTCTGACAGAGGCTGTATGACCATGAACAAGTCACTGCACTCTTAGAAGCCTAGGCAGATTTGTAAAACCATAAATAATAAAAAAAGGTGCCACGTGGGAATTCCTGACTTCATTTAAATCATAGTTTTGAATCATCATCCCTCAACATGCACACACAAATAACTAAGAAAGATTTTACTAATTTGATCACAACAAATAAAATTATATTTTGAAATGCAGACCATTGTCCAAATGAAAGAATGGTTATCAAAGTAGGGCCAGTCTGGAAACCATTATGGAGCAGCTAGATGGTATGGTGGATAGAGCACCAGGCCTGTAGTCAGGAAGATCTAAGTTCAAATTCAGCCTCAGACACTTACTAGCTGTGTGACCCTGTTTACCTCAGTTTCCTTATCTGTAAAATGAACTGAAGAAGGAAATGGCAAACCACTCTAGTATATTTCTGGAGAAAACTCCAAATGGCATAATGAAGAGTCAGACACAACTGAAACAACTCAACAATAGCAACAATGGGAGACTTTACAGGGCCTAAATGTATTACCCTGACCCTAAAAATATACTGAGCACTTAACTTCAGGGTGGAAAAATACTCTGGGGGAGTTTGAGCTCAAGCTCAAACATCACATATGATCCCTTGCTTTGAGACCCTATTTAAGCTACAGCTCCCTCAGTGGGTCAGTCTTTCAACTCCAGGAATGCAGAAGTCTTGATCTGTATTAAACTAATCCTAAGACTTGCATCCCCAGGAGTTCAGGGCTAATGGTGTTTAGGGGGAAGAGAGAGTGTAAGGGCCTATGTGAAGTAGCTATGACTACTTAAGGCCAGCCTCAATTTTCAGGTATCCTTCAACCTGTGCCAATAAGCCAATCAACAGTATGCTCTACTCTGTCAGACCACAGGAATCCTTTGAGCTCAGTGCCAAGACAAGAACTTGTCACATCCTGAATTTAGTGCTTAGGGACAATTTAATTCAGTTTATTTAAAAGATGAGGAAACTGAGGTCTAGAAAATTAAATGACTTGCCCAAGGTCAACCCAGTTTCTCTGACTCCAAAGTCAATGATCAATTTTTTCATGGTACCATATTACGTATCCTTTCTCCCATCTCTTTTCCTGCCTCCTTTTAGTGTTCTGTTGTACAGAGTTCTTTTCCCTTTCCTGGTATGGCATATTAGGGCATTAAAGGTGTGATCTGGGAAAGCCATGCATTTTTAAGCATTCTAAATAGTACATTAGTTCATAATGTGAATGTTTTGAGATCTGATCAACAAGCCGCTTTTCAATACATTAAGCAAAGCAAACAAAATTAGTCTGTTTTATGTCAGGTACTTAGCACAAATCCCTTAATAATGTGTTTGAGTACAGAAACCATTAATAAGTGCATAATTCCCAAAGACAGGCCTGATTAATTAAGTAATATATGTATCCTTGTAATTAAAAAAAAATGAAAGAAAGAATGAGGCAGATGGGTGGGATCCCTAAGTACAGAATTCAAAGGCTTCTTTTTTCATGGCTTTTGTCTTTCTCTCCATGATGGAAGGAAGGCTACTGGTTATCAGGGCTACCAACACACAGTCACAAAACACCCCCAGACTCTATGACTTATTAAAAAACACTTTGGTATTTATCTGTCATTTGCCAACCCAGTTCTCTATCAAGTGACTGCTTGCCAAAGTCAGACAGTTCATATTTGAGGGGGCAGCTAGAACTGCTGTGTCAATGAACAGATTAGGAGGCAAAGAGACCAATGAATCATCTAGCAGATGGTATAAGGGCAAGCTCTTTTAAAAGTATGGGATTTTCCCCCTCTCATTTATTTTCTTTGGAATTATCAAAATAATGACAAAGTTCAAACATTAACACTGAATAGTTTCCAACCTCTTATCTTCAGCATGAAGGATTTACCTAGAACAAAAGAATCATAGCAGGGCACCCCAATGAAAAATCAACAGACATTACCAGTGTGATAGGGCAGATTGTCTGTATCATCTCAATCCCAAACTAAATTACAAGTAATCAGAGATCTTACATTGTGCTCCATTGCAAGGGATACTCATATCCTTATTGATAGCTAGGCATTTTTTCTAGTACTGTGCATAATGTACAGTCCAGGTGTTAATACTGTAGAATGTAAGTACCTGGAGGACAAGGATTATTTTAATTTTATCTTTGTCAACAAATCAAAAGCAGTCATTAAGTTCCTAATAGATGTCAGGCACTGTGCTAGGTGTCTAGGATACATAATAAAGAATGAAACAATCACCACTCTCAATGAGCTGTCATTCTTCCATGTATTAGATTCTAAACAAATGTCTGTTAAATTGAATTGTTTCTCTGTCCATGACATATATTTTTAAAATAGAGCAAAACCTATTGCTTGACACAAAAAGAAATTTTATAGACATGGACAAGAATCATATAGGATCAGAAGGCGTGGATGGGTTGCCATATGCACTTGTAGATGGTATCCCCACCCTAATGAGACTACAAGTCCATCCACTATGGCAGCTAGGTGCCATAGAATAGAGTGCTGAATTTGGAATCAGGAAGATGGAAGATCGGAACTTGAATACTGCCTCAAGATACTGTAGCCACAGGCAAATCACTGAACTTTCTTGGGCCTCAATTTCCTCATTTGTAGAATGAGGTTCTTGATCTTAATGGCCTCTAAGTTCCCTTCTGACTCTAAATCAATGACCCTATGATCTTTGTATTACTATATTGAGATCATTCTCCATATGAACATGACAAAAGTTTTGGAAAACACATATGTGCTCAAGGACACACGCAGCACAACATGCACTGATCTGATTGTTTAGAAGTGGTTGAGGGATCATGCATTCAGCCTATATGGATTAGATTTATTTGGAAGTTCTATTTCCATAGACCATTCTTTCAGTAATACCTTCTTATTTACACCAAAATGTCATCTCCAAATCTCCAATATTTCAACGTTTCTGTGAATCTTATCAATGTGGTCATTCCCTGTAATGCTATCATTCACAAGCTATCCTTCCTTTCCCAGGATGTATAACTCTCATTCATATCTTACCATAAATTCTCCATCAGGGTTCTACTCAAAAAGCTGGATAGCTTCCTTACATTCTTTTATGATATGACATCTTCATATCATATCATGAGGATATCAGTGGAAGATGTAAGTTATTCAGTGGGAAAGCATCTGGCCACTCCTGTCTGCTAACACACAACATGTCTTAAGTTGTCAGTCTACAATAGTTCTTTCCACCAACTTTAATTCCCCCCGAAATCAATGGATGTGACAGAGAATAGTTAGTTAACTGAGTATCCCTAAATATCACTTAATCTCTTCAACCTCAGTTTCCTACTCTTTAAAATGGGGATGATAATAGCACCTATCTCCCAAGGTGGTAGCGAAGACAAAATAAATAAAAAGGTCTTCGCACACTTAAAAATGCTATGGAAGTGCTATATATTATTATCACTATTATCTTGTACGTTGGTATATTATTGTGTATATTGGTTTTGTGATTGTAATTCCAAAACAATCTTAAAAACAGTAGTCTGCTTTTGTGGCATGAACAGAAGATTCCTACACAGGACAACCATAGTCAGCTATACTGGCATACTGGGAAAAAGCAGCAACTCCCAAGGGAGAAGTATATCTCCATCCCAAGCTAAGTAAAATTTTTGAAAGACTATGACTTTCTTCTCTTGTCTTTTTGAACCTTCTTTTGAAAAACTGTGACAAAAAATGGAAGAGTTCAACTGATTGCCCAATGAGATCCTGTCACAATTAGAGTAATTTTTCCCCCTTTAGCATCTCAGTGGTAAAGAGAGAAGGCCAGGACCTATGATCTGGACAGAACTGCATAGAGCTGACTCTTCTTAAGTCAATGCTGCACAGTAGAAAGAGGAGAGTGTTAATGCCTTATTACCATGATCTGGGTCAGGAATGGAGAGACAGAGCTTGATGAAGTTAGTACAAATTGCTATTATAATGCAGGAAATCTATTGGCAAAAAGAAAGTAAGGACTCCAAAGTCAAGGGTGCATCATTACCTTTCCATTATTTAGTAATGTGTCCATGAACTATGGTAATGGGAATTTGAAGATCTTTCCTGACCCTTAATAGGTCTAAGGGAATTTGAAGACCTTCCCTGCTTCGAAGATATATCCTAACCCCTAACAGGTTGAATGTAATCACATGGAGTCTGTGGTGGGAGGAGTTTGCTGAAGGGTGGAACAAAGCCAACAGGAAGCTGGAAGTCAGAGTAGTTAGAGCTGGAGGGAGGAGAGGACACACCCAGGGAGACAGCTAGGCTTGTGAGTGATGGTTTGTGGGAAGGCTAAAGAATGGTGTGGCTCGATGTGGTGTTATGATGTATTAACTTCTTTGCTACTATGATGGATTTGATTTCTGGTGTTGGGATTTGCTTTTCTGGTGTCAGAATAAATGTTTTTTCCTCTGTCTTATACATGAAGAGTCTGTTATATTTTGCAATTGAGACCTATGCTGGCATATTTATGATCCCCATCAGCGCTGTGAATATTGCATTGGCACTACAAACAAATAAACATCTACTGGTCAACCTTCCAGTAACAAGCTTACTTAAATATACCATCCTTCATTGAACTCATACTTAAAAGTCTTTCCAGCTTGGTAGGACCTGCCAAATCTTGAGATCTGGAGCAGAGATTTCAAGCTACTAGGATCATCTCCATTTTATGACAAAGTATCAGAGTGGTGTTTTGCAGGGGATTATATAGCCTTACCATTAAAAATAAGTACCTGAACTATTAATTTACATATTAAAGAGGCAAAACTACCAAATTTTGTATCTATGAGACATTCAGTCTTTTAAGATAAGCTGCTTTATTTTTCTCTAAATTATTAATTCACATTGCTAGAGTGATTTCCTTCTATAAGGCTATGAGCTAGTTAGCATTTTAAATGTTTTTTTTTAAGTTTTTCCATGGAGTTCAGACTTATTTACCTTACAGTTGATAGGGGGCAGAGTCAAGATGGTGGTGTAAAAACAGGACTTGCACATCTCTGGCTCCCACCTCCTCCAATTCATGTAAAAAATTGCTCTAGACAAACTTTGGAGCTACAGAACCTAAAAAATGACACAGTGAAGCTAACCTCCAGCTGAGGACAGCCTGGCAGGCTGGCAGCAAGCGGCCAGCACAGCACTCTGGGAGCCAACCCCAGCCCCATGCCAGCCAGAGGTCTTAGCCTCAGGGCGGGCCTGACCAGCTACCAGGTGGAGAGACTTCAGATCACCAGCACCTGTGGTGGTTTCCAGAATTATCAACCCATAGATGCCAAGGACAAAGTGAGAGGTCAGTGCAGTATGGACTTTGGGACCTGGGAATTCAGGAGTGCAATCCAGCCTTTGCCCTTGGGGTGAGAAGCAGCTGAGGCCAGTGGCCATGCAGCCGCTGCCTCATGATTGCTTCAGAGTTCCTGGTGTGCAGATTGTAGGGGGACCAAGTGACCGGTCTGAGGGGTAATCACTCTTGCTTTAACCAGATTGAGATCTGGATTGCAGTCTAGGGTAGAGGTCCTGGGGTGCATGAGCAGTCTGCCAGAGCATGTGGAGGCTTCAGAGAGGGCACCCAAATAATACCTCTAGCAGCTGGAAAAACACCACCATTTGGGATAAAGCACCCATTTCTGGTAGCAGAGTTCTACTGTGGAAAAAGGCTCAAAAGTCAAGTAATTGAGTGGCAACATGAGCAAACAAAGGAAGCAAAGAAAACAGAGCAACCCAACTTTATACTCCGATTTTGGGGACAAAAGGATCAAAGCATGGAACAGGAGGAAGACAGTGAAGTCAGAACTCCTGCACCAAAATCTTCCAAGAAAAATACAAGCTGGTTACAGGCCATAGAGGACCTTAAAAAGGATTTTGAAAACCAAATAAGAGAAGTGGAGGAAAAATTGGGAAGAGAAATGAGAAGGATGCAAGAAAATTATGAAATGAGAGTCAACAACCTGACTGAAGAAAATAACTCCTTAAAAAATAGACTAACTCAGATGGCAAAAGAGGCTCAAAAAGGCAATGAGGAGAAGAATGCCTTAAAAAGCTGAATTTGCCAGATGAAAAAAAGAATCTCAAAAGCTCACTGAAGAGAATCATTACTTCAGAAAATTGACTGGAGCAAATGGAAGCCAGTGACTTTATGAGAAAACAGGATGCTATTAAACAGATCCAAACAAATGAAAAAACAGAAAGCAATGTGAAATATCTCATTGGGAAAACCACTGACCTGGAAAATAGATCCAGGAGAGATAATTTAAAAATTCTTGGACTACCTGAAAGCCATGATCAAAAAAAGAACCTAGAAATTATCCTTCAAGAAATTCTTAAGGAAAATTGCCCTGATGTTTTAGAACCAGAGGGCAAAATAGAGGTTGAAAGAGTCCACCGATCACCTCCTGAAAAAGATCCCAAAAAGAAAACTCTTAGGAATATTATAGCCAGATTCCGGAGTTCCCAGATCAAGAAGAAAATATTACAAACAACCAGGAAGAAACAATTTCAATATTGTGAAAACAGTCAGGATAACTCAGGACCTGGCAGCTTCTACATTGAGGGATTGAAGGGCTTGGAATATATTCCAGAGGCCAAAGGAGCTGGATTAAAACCAAGAATCACCTACCCAGAAAACTGAGTATCATGTTCCAAGGGAAAATATGGTCATTCAGTGAAATAGAGGACTTTCAAGCATTCTTGCTGAAAAAACCAGAGTTGAATAGAAAATTTGACATTCAGATACAAGAAGCAAAAGAAGCTTGAGAAGTTAAACATGGAAAAGAAATCATAAGGAACTTATCAAAGTTGAACTATTAACATTCCTACATGGAAAAACGATAATTGTAACTGGTAAAAACTTAAGGTTGATATGAATGCTGAATTTTTTTCTATTCTCCTTAGAACATTTTGCAACTTGCAAATATATTTAACTATTGCTTTCTAATGTGGATAATACATATTCCTTCAAGTAATTTACTCCCTACATGTTGACTTTCTACTTGGAAGTATTAATTGGGAAGGTCCTTTTAAAAAATAAAATCTTGCAAGGCTAATCATGGAACTACTAAATTAAATATTTTGATCGATTTGATCAGTCAAAATAATAAAATGAGATGTAACAAGCGTGACCTAAGAGAGTATATTTAAAACATCATATTTTTAAAAATTTTAATCATCAGTTGCCAATATGAGAATCCTTAAGATGTATCCTTCTTGAGCAACTTACATGGCATATTAATCACAAGGTCTTGATCCTACAATATGGCACTCCTCTGCTCAACAACCTTTAGTGTTGCTAAGATAAAATGCAAATTCTTCAAATCAAACCAAGTTAACAATCATTTACTATGGTCCTACTATGTGCCAGGCATTATGCTGAGTATTAGAGATTCAAAGAAAAGTAAAAACAATCTCTGACCTCATGGAGCACAGAACCAGAGAGATCATCTAGTTCAACCAACAAAAATAAGAGTTCTTTAGAGTCTTCAAAAATTTTTAGAGTGTAAAAGGATCCTGAGACCAAAAAGCTCTAGAGGTGGTGGTAATCCACACTGATAGGGGACTTTCCTCACCTGGGAGTTCCCCGTAAAAACAAAAGCACCAGTCTGGTTACTATCTCAGGATTCATCCCAGTGTTTGACTGTCTTGAGATGTTTTGGGATCTAAAACCCATAACTGTATAAGTTGATCATGCTTCATGTTGGAGACAGCATGGGACTATGTACAGAATACTGCTCTTGAAGGCAGGATAACATATTTTTGAATCCTAACTCTAACATACATATGTATGTGTGTTTTGTCTCTGTATATATACATATACATACACATGCATATATACACACTTATGTTTGTAAGTATATACATACCTGCATATACACATGTGTGTATTATACATATACACACATGTATACTTGCATAAGAGTGTGTTTGTTGGCCATGGGTAAATTCAGTTAACTTTGCAGTTTCCTCAGGCAATTTCCTAAGACTAAAAATTTCTGGCAAGTCTGTCTATGAAGGAAGCTTCACGTTCTGAGAGTTCCCCATACCAACTAAATCACAACTGAATCAAATACATATAAATATATATGTTAAACATAATCACTTCTGTTACAGATACTTAACAGATGTAAAACATGATATACATAGAGAATAGATGACTTCCTCAATTTCCTAACCATTTGTGGAGTTATTATGCATTGCATGTGTTGAGCTAGTAGATATATCAATATGTTAATGTATTTACAATCTATTCCCAAGAAAATATAGTGAAAGCAGCAATGTTCTACATCACAGATCTTTGCCCTTAGAAACTTAGTGGTAGCCCATGGACCATAGTCTTTTAATAACATTATGGAATATAACAAGAACATGGTTACCACCTAGACATCCAGCAAATATGCCTGAAATATTCGCTACATGTTAGTCAAACCAGTAGAGACAGGCAACAGCCTCAGACTCTGGTGTTATGGATGAAATCCTGTCATTTCTTCCATCTCTAAATATGCATTAAAAAATACACACACTTGAGGTGGCTAGGTGGTGCATTGAGTAGAGTGCTGGCCCTGGATATATACACAAATATGTGTGTATATATACATACATGCATGCATGCATGCATGCACATACACACATATATACATACATTATATATACACATATATGTTTATATACGTGTATGCCCACCCTGAAGATTACTGAATGTCTACAACTGCACCTGGAAATTTAAAGCATTAGGAGTGTATTAGTAGGGCTTAAGCTGGCAGCAGGGTGTACATAATATTTACTAAGTTTAAATCAAACAAGATTATGTAACATTTAAAGGGTTTAAGTCAAACAGGAGTGCACAAGACCTGAGGTCCAGGGTTTTTTGGGTCTTTTTTTTGTTATGTGGGTGTGAGTGTGTGGGTATAGGTGTGTGTGAGAGAGAGATGGATAGAGACAGACACAAAGAGAAAAAGAGAGAGAGAGAAAGTCAAAGCCATCCAGAGACAGAGACAGACAGAAACAGAGAGATTACAAGGAGATAGAAAAAGAGAGAAAACATAGAAAGGGACAGAAAATGTGGCCTTTCCCAGAATAGAATGGGCATATTTTCTTATGTATATGGGATCTGCATCCTTTAGTTTGCAAGTACAATCTACTGGTCTTAAAAAAAACAAGCTTCCTTAAAAGACACCAGAAACTGTGATTAAAAAAAATATATTCTTCCATAATTTAGTTTGAAAATAAGGATTTTTTAAAAATATGGAACCAGTAATAAGAATAAATAATCACTTCTATTTCACTAGCCTGAGTGCCAAGTTTCCTCCCACAATGAAATCTAAATTACAAATCTCTAAAAATAGGGATTTCTAATGGAGACAGTGACCAGGCAAATGGCACCACTATAATTTGATAAAAATTTACTTAGCCAAGCCTATCATTTTAAATCAAGTAAAAAACTGAGTTGTTGGGTTTTTTTAATTTTTATTTAGAAGTTATTTATTAAGACCACCAGTGAAGCCTAGAAGACTAAAGGCAGCTCTGACTTGTTATTCAACTTGTGTTCTTTTAAAAGTGTTAGTGATAAATTTCTAACATATGTCCTACAAGCACATGTTCAGTTCTCTACTGTGGGAAGTATTAAGTCTATATTGAAACCTGATTGACTCTTATCGGTCCTCTGATCATTTTACAGCTGCTTGGGGTATTCTTAAGGTGACTTCTTCCTAGTTGAAGCCTCGGCAACCACAGAGATAATTTCAGGCCTATCTCATCTACAACATCTTCCCCCTTTGGGAAAGAAAATTGACTAATTTAGGACTTCATGCTCATGGCTAGGGCTCTCTGAAGAACTACTGTATAAATATTTCTAAACTGTACTGTCTTCCAATGGACCAAACCTGCAATTCCCTTTAAGGTTTTTCAAAGGTCCCCAGTTATCTTTAGCTAAAAATGGATCCTGATGGAGTAATCTTAAAGCATACTGGCTGTAGTATCACAGTTCTGTGAGGGAGTTTTTTTTTTAAAGTCTTCTAATGCTTTTGTGGTCTTTAAAGCATCTGGAGTCATCCTTGGGGTCTTAATTCTCAATACATTGTAGGCTACTTAGATCAGTTGGTTACATCTTCTGAAAAGCCAAGGTCACAAATTTGCATAGAAGAAACAACAGATTGTAACCTAACCCATGTATGCTTTGGGTCACAAGGGTAGACCAGGAGATGCCTCTGTACAAAACATAACAACTACGGAAATAAAGAAACAAGCAAAAGTTCCTTGTACATTTCCCATTAATGGTCAATTATATAATTCTCCTTTTTTTTCATTATCTATTCTGATTCTAGATTCAGAAGACCTTAGCTCAAATCTGGCTCTAACAATACTGTTGTGACCTCAGCAATGTGACTTCTCTAAGCCTCATTTCTTTTTCATATTTTAGGCATCTAGGTGGAACAGTGGATTGAGTATTGAACTGGGAGTCAGGAAGTTCTGAGTTCAAATTTGGGCTCTGATACTAGCTCTGTGACCATGGGCAAGTCACTTAAGCTCTATCTGCCTCTTTTTCTTCATTTATAAAATGGGAATGATAATAGCACTTACCCTTCAAGGTTTTTGTGAGCATCAAATGATATAAATGAGATAATAGTTGTAAAGTGTTTTGTAAACCCTTAAGTGCTAGCTGTTGTTGCTGTTGCTTTGTTGTTGTTGATGTTGTTATATGTATTAAAAAGTTTGAACCAGATCCTCTCTAAGGTCCCTTATGACTCTAAATCTAGAATCCTTGGGTGCTATTATTTGTTCAAGTTCCCTTTAATTCACATTCATCTTTACTACAGCTTTAATTTCTTTTTGCATCAAAAGGATAAACCTGAAAAAAATATTTGGAATGCAAGGTCTCAAAACTATCTCTAAAGGAGCTAAAATTATATATAACCTAAGGGGAAAAAACAAACAAACAAGAAAGGCCAAAAAGCATCACCAAGAGAGAGGCTTACCAAAGGGGAGAATAAAGACTTTAACAGTGGAAGTCCCTTTATCAGTATCCTAACAAATAACACCTCCTGTGCCTTAAATATTTAATGTGAAATCTGTGGATTTATATCGCTTACAAAATGCCAGGGGCTTATTATCTTTACAGTTGGCATGACAGGAATATTCATATCATTCACTTCCACTGTCTAAGACAACAGGAATTCCTCCAGGTGCTAATGGCAGATAACTTGCGCTGGGCTTCAATAATCTACTAATTATAGAACCCCTCAGGTAGAACAATGTCATTAATCTGATTAAATTATTTATATTGCTGGAAAGCTAAATCTTATTAGGTCTTTGGTATTTTATTTGATTTCCTGGTCTGGGTATGCAAAGGGAAGAAACCAGAAACTCCACTGTACTTTTATCAGCTACTATGAAAACTGAAAAGGAAATAGTGATATCAGTCTTTGTACTGATTGTCCTTCCGTGCCTAGGATGTAGTCCCTCCTCACTTCCATTTTACAATCCCAAGCTTCTTTCGAAGCATAGCTCAGGTGCCACCTCTAAAACAAGACACTTCTCTATCCCTCTCTCTCTCTCTCTCTCTCTCTCTCTCTCTCTCTCTTTATTATTTCTTATATACATTGTAGATATTATACTTCCTTGTGTACATGATATTCCTCCAATAGAATGTTAGCTTCTTAATAACAGGGTCTATCTGATGTTTCATTGTACCTCCAGTGCCTAACCTAAGCCCAGTACCTGGCACAATAGAAGAGGCTTAATAATTGCTGATCGGATTGGATCAATGAATATTGCATGCAAAATGCCACTGCTCAGGGGCAAAAATCTGCCTTTACCCCATGCCACTGAGCACTTTCCTGGGGCACCCTGAAGGTGCTTAAAATTTGCCAGTCCCTTTTTAGAGCTACTATATTTCGGTTGAGTGCTTGTTACTGCTACAGCAAGCAGCAGGACCAAGAAATGCTGATAAGATTAAAGGTCTATCAAAGCCATTTACTGTTAGAGGTACTGTCTAAATTAAAGTGAGGAGGTTTCATTTTTGCTGAACAGATCACTGACAAGATTTCTGCCTGTGCATATAGCAAAACTCCCCATGCCAAATGTGCATTTAATAGCCTAACAATTACACTGTACAGACGTCCTCTTTTCAGGCTGTTAGCAACATCCTGGTCCATTTCCATATCAGTGCTAGTCTAATAGACGTTTTATTTAGAGGTTAAAGGAAAGCTTAGAGATTAGATTAAATTCAATGGCATTTAAGCACTACTTTATATGGCTCCTCATTTACAAAGTGTTTTACTGACTATAATTAAACTAGGTGATTGCTGTTTCCCATATTGCTCTCATTTTTCTTTTTTTACAGAATGAATTATCCCTAAATTCTACAATCCTGTTTAATTTCTTTTTTCTTATCAGAAATCAAACCACGAAAGAGATGTGGTAAGAGAAGAATGTGTTTGTTTGTTTTTTTTGTATTAAATTTTGTATTATAATAATCAATGTAATCCAATGGTTTAACTTTATTGGCTCTTTTTAGATATCATAGATCATAGATTTAGAGCTTGAAAGAATCTTAGAGGCCACCCAGTCTAATCCTCTCATTTTAAAGATGAGGATACTGAGGCCACCCAAAAGCTTGCCTGAAGACACACATGTAATAAGTGACCCAGGCCTATCTATGAATTACTAGTTAGTTTCTCTCTTCTCATATTCATCTTCCTTCCAAATGATATGATATAAGGATTTAAGAGCTTAGCTCAATCCCACCACTGAGAGGAGTTTGTAATGAGGTCCATAGGTGTATAAGGGCAGCTAGGTGAGGAGGTTAATAGATAGTCTGGGCCTGGACTCAAGAAGGTTGAATCAAATACTGTTGCTTGGATCTAGATTGGAGTGGACTGTAAGAATTTGCTCTGATGTAGACTCTGGATTAAGAGGTCATTCTGATCTGCAGGACTCTATGACCTACCCTAAGAAAGATTCTAAGAAAGAAGGAAGAAAAAAGGAGGGGGAGTGGAAGTTACATGATAACTTTATTATATATTTAGAAGGAATAGCAAGTTGCACATAATAGATTTGCAGTTTCATGTGCAATCTGTTTTTTTCTGCTCTCCTATGTTATGGAAATGCTTATCTTATTTAAGTTCAAAATAAAATAATTTTTTTAAGTCATTGGGTACAAGCCTAGCAACTGTATGATTTTCATCTATCAAAACACATTTGGAAAGGTGCATTACCAGAGAGCTAGTTGCCAGGTACTGATCTTTTTCAGTCATAAACAGTCATGAAGACCAAGGAGGGGAGAGGGAAGGTAAAAAAAAAGATGACAATTTTGAGATGTGGTTGAGGAATATCTGCCTGCTCCATTTTATTATCATCAGCTAAGTCACAGAGAATGAGCACTTTTATGTAAAACAAAGCTGCAACTGTGTGGACTAGGTTTAAAAATCATGGCTAAATTCCAGCTGGAAGATTCATTACAATATAGCCCACTTACCAAGATTAGCCTTCTAGGTTCATCTTGATTTGATATTCTTCTTTATTTTCCAAATGAAAGGACTGGATAAATATTTCTGCATAATTTAAACCATTGTCAAGCTAAATCCAATACCAGAGTAGGGAAGGACTGGGTAAGATGATGATACATATTTAGAAATGGGTAAAATAACATTTACATATCCAGACAAAAGTAATCATCAAGTTGTTAATGTGGTAGAAACTGAAAAGGGAATAACATATTACTAAGTATATGCCAGCAACATATATAGACATATTTGCATGTATATGTGTAAGTATTTGTATACATACATATGATAGCATTACTAATAATAGCTAGCACTTGTTGCTATAAAATTTACTTTAAAATTTGCAGAGCGCTTTGCAAATATTACTTCATTTGATCCTCACAACAACTCTGAAAAGCAAGTGTTCACATTATCCCCATTCTAAGTCAGGAAACTGAAGCAGACAGAGGTTAAGTGACAGAGTAAGAATGAGCAACATGTGGCAGACTGAAAGTCTTCTCATTGTCCTTTGGGTCAAATATGTGATTGAGTTGACAATTATGATTATCCTGAGATCACACGATTCTGCCCCGGGTGACACAGCTAGTAAGAGTCTAAGGTCACATTTGAACTCAGGTCTTCCTGACGCCAGTTTGGTTGCTCTATCTTCCAAGCCACCTAGTTGCTATTAAATCAATATAGGAATGAGACATTTAAAATTGGGTTTTAGTATATCAGTGCAGCTGTGCTATGTATATTGGTTAAGATTGTAGGATAACAGAGCTAGAAGAGATTGTAAAGATTATCAAGTCCAATCCTCTCATTTAACAGAGAAGGACACTGAGGTTTGTAGGGGTTAAGTGATTTGCACAAAATCATCCAGCCAGCAAGTGTCAGGCGTAGAATTTGAACCTAGATTTTCTTGAGTCCACTCCTTTTTCCAATATACTATACTTTTCTGTTCTATCGGCCCAGATCACAACCCATTCATACCAACTCTCATATTGTCATCCCCCAAATGGTTAAAGGATATGAAGAGAAAGTTTTCTAATGAAAAAACCGAAACAATTTTTACCATATGAAAAAATGCTCTAAATCATTATTGGTTAGAGAAATGCAAATTAAAACAACCTTGAGATCTCATTTTATACCTATCTGATTGGTTACAGTGACTGAAGGAGAAAATGACAAATGCTGGAGGGAATGTAGAAAAATTGGGACACATTCATTGTTGGTAGAATTGTGAACTAATCCAACAATCCAATATGGAATTATGCCCTAAGAGTCATTAAATTGCCTATACCCTTTGACCTAGCGATACCACTACTAGGTCTATTCCCAAAAATAATTAGGGGAAAAGGAAAAGAACCTATATGCCCTAAAATATTTATAGCAGCTCTCTTTGTGATAGCAAAGAACTCAAAGAACTGGAAATTGTGAGGATGCCTGTCAATTAGAGAATGGCTGAACAAGATGTGGTGTATGACTGTGATGGGATACTATTGTGCTACAAGAAACGATGATCTCAATGATCTTAGAAAAACCTGGAAAGACTTACATGAAATGATGAAGAGCTAAATAAACAGAACCAAGAGATCATTGTACACAATAACAGCAATATTGCTTCAAGAAAAATTTTTAGTGAATAAGTCATTTTGACCTTCCATAAGTACATTTATTCATCCACAGGGGTCTTCCTTTGTTTCTTTTCATATGTCATCATTACCACAGCAGCATTCATACTGCCCGTGTCTTATCCTTCATTCCTCCTCTTCTTCTGGCCATGTATGTCCTTGATTATATATTCAATATACCTTCTCATACAGGGCAAGCATAAGCAATATGTGGCAGACTGATAACACCCATTATAAGTCTTCCTATCATCCTCTGGGTCAACTATGTAATTGAGCTGACAATTATGATTATCCTAAGATCTCTTAAGTTCCTTCCTTCTCAACCATTACCATTAAGGGAGGAATAGTGGTGTTTCTAAAGTAGGCTTTTTATTTTGGAAAGAGCAGCAGTAAATACCTTGAAAAGAATCTGCCAAATGCAATATAGCCCATTCTCCTGCTCCTTTCAAATTCTAGACCCAGCTCACTGTCCACCTATAGGACCTGTCTAAGATACAGATCAACTAACTCAACAGGCTGCCTGTATAACTGCTTATCTAAATCTGAGTAATACATGTCCTTCACCTTCTTGATTTTTACCTGTGTAGAGGATAGGCCAAGGTTATTTGGTTGACTATGGACCTCACTGAAAGGTCCCCTAATGTTCTGGGACTTGATACAATCAGCACAATGTCCTCCATAAACTGGAGAACTTCTCTAGAAATAGGAAATCCCTCTTCTCTTTCTTTCTTGCCTCAATTTCCTTTTTATTTATTTATTTTGGATGGGTCATATTAGATCCCTTCAATGGGATATAAATTCCAGGGGAGGAGGAGAGGGTTGGTTAGAGACTCTTGTGGTTTTGTCTTTGCATTCCCCAGTACCTAGCATAGGGCCTGGCATGTAAGAAGGCTTAATAAAGGTTTGTTGAATTACACTGGATTTGGACTTTGCACAGGACATGATCCATGATACTGGCAAACACCTTTGTTGCACATATGTCTCCCTGTTTGATATCTTGCTTCTTATTGATATTTTACCATCATTGAACAAAATTATCTCCATAGTTGCATCTGTGATAGAATCTGCCTACTATCTCTAGTAAAACTAGTTTAAAAAGCATCTACTAAGCATAATACTGCTCATTCACATCTCCTTGGAAAAAATATAATGCCTATCCATATCATGTCCAAAAAAGTCAGTTTGGAAGGAGAAGAGTGTTGATGCTGTTAAGTAAGCATAAATTCATCTCTCTCCTGGGATCCCCCTGTATTGGATTCTGCCTGATATGTATGGTAGGAAGATGACTTCTCAAGCCCATAATCCTTTGGAAAACATTCCCATAATGGCATGAGACAGGATCAGGTCATTCTACCATCCCTTATTTATTCAGACACTTATAAGGAATCAGGTGTTAGACAGTAGAGTACAAAGCATGGAAGGAGCTGAGGATAAAGTATCAGTTCTCCTCTACAATATTATCAAGGAAAATGGGGGAATTATAATACTTTTCCCATTGGTGGGTTGATGATACCAATCATCATGCCCCCATGTGGGAGGAGTAAAGGAGACTCCCTAATATGTATGTTCCTGAACTTAGTTACCCATCTCCATTTTTGTATCTGCTTGGACTTTCTAGGTCGAAGGAAGCGTTAAGAGGGCATGAACCAGTCAAAATAACTGCCCGATTCTTAGTTAATGTCATGCCTAAACTACTATGCAGAGCAAGGTCCACATAAGCATATCTAACAGCAAACATTAAATGTACAAAATATAAAGTACTCAGAGATTAGGAGAATCTGTAAGAAAATATCCTTCTCTGGTACTTTGCTATTGCTTTCCTTATCATTCTAACCCTGGAGGATGTTTGTTATCTCCAAGTAGAAACCAGAAGTATTTTCCCATTACAATGTCTTGTGCTTATTTAAGTTTCCAAAGAACTCTTCACTGGCCTCTGAGAAACACCCTTCCAGTAAGTTTCAGCTTCTGGGGAGCTAACCCAGGTTTCTATCTCCCTGAGCAGACTTTCTGGAGTCACAGCAGACTAATGGTGTAGACTACCTTTTCCATGAAATTGCACTGTCAGACTTAGGCGCCAGGGACATGACAATATATAGACAAGAGATGCACCAGTGTTTTATCACCAAACATCCACGGTTGACAAGAAGAGTAAATGAGCAAAATGTCACAAGGCAGTACTTCCATCCAGAGGTCAAATCACTAGGAAATTGTTCATCCCAATAATAAGCTACTGAAGCAGACAACAATCCCATTTCTATGAGTTGAGATTATTATTATTATCCATTACAAAAACATATTCTCCTGTATTTCTTTACTTGTAGCATGTCTATGAAATTCCTAAAGATGACTCAAAAAAAAAATAATGGGATCAAGATCCTTGAGATCATTTTTATCAAAGATTTTCTATTTCCAATTGTTTTCTGTCTTGATTTCACAAAACGGTAGATATTCTATAGCTATCAAGTGCTATAGTTCTTTATTTTGAAGAATTGCTGCTGTGCCACAGAAAATATAGAATGATATAGTGTTTCTGCTACTGCCTACTTTGAATCAAAAACAACAGCCAGAAGAAATACAGAACTATCTACATGCTCCCTATGTCCAGCATGAAGCGCTCCAGTTAGGAATCTCACCCCACCCAGTTTCTTCTTTGTTATTTACATGACAACACCTTTGTTCCTGGGCAGCATCACCTGAAAGCACAACCCTATGCTGGGGAAGACATTATTATATTAATACAGTTTCATCTTTATATAATGATATAAAAAGGATAATGCATATCATTACAGAATCTCAACAATTAACCCTTGTCCACTAAACTAAAAACAGCAATTAGAATCACAGAATTCTAGATTTTGTCTCCCGAAAACTTCTGGTACTTCAACTGATATTCTTACTACCCTGAAGCATTCTAGCTTAGCAGAGATAGGCAGGTTCTCTCTCCACCCACCATTTCTATTTTCTTTCTTTTCATCTTAAAGTTCCTTAAATTAGATTTGCAGGACTCCATGCAAGTGCTTTGTTACCAGGTCTTCTTAAGTGGACTTCATCCCTGTCCTGGATTCTGCCATTCCATTATTTAAAGCCATGATTTAGACATATGAATGCCATTCTCAAAGGCCATCCTCTTTTTCACTTCCTCAGTTTGCTTTTCTCTCCTTCATCCCTTCCCTTTAAGAGGCTGCTTTCAATTATGGGTGGAGTGAAGTAGAAAGGAATTCATAAAGGTGTTTGTGGAAAAATATAGAAATAAAATTCCATAAACAAAACTGGTCTTTGACATTGATCAAATTTCAGAGGAATTAACTTTGAGTATTTTCATTATCTATGAACATATGCTAAACAGAGAGAAAATAAGCAGCTTAAAAACTCAGTGGACTCAATAAACTGAACTGAGTTACTTTTTTCAGTTTCAAGGTATCAGTGAAAAAAAAATCCTCCAAAAAATACATGTACTCACTGGGCCCCCAAAAACACAGGTTTTGTCTTTGAACAACAGACTTGGGCTATTTCCTGTTTTTCCCCAATAAATCTATTTAATGTACACAATTTTTTTTAGTTTACTAGAATAGTAGTTAATTGTTGGAATTTTATAAGTATGTGTATTATCCTTTAACAGATTCATGAAATTTTCAATTTGTTATGCATAAAACTGATAGTATAGCCTAGAAACTAGAAACATTGGTAATAAGGCTCTAGTTAGTTGCTTTGTAACCTTGAACATAAAATATGATTGGACTAGTACTGCTCTGCCTCTCAAGGAACACAAACTTCCAAGGCCCAGCTAATATAGCCACAAGGTTTAATAATGGCATACAAACCACCTAGGAAGAACACTTTCACACAGTAGAAAACATAAGGAGACATGTACTTCCATCTCAATGCCGCCCTTGGGCTGAAGTCTTGCTCTGGTCCTGAGAAACAAATCTACACACAAAATTACAACACAGAAAATTAGCCCTGTCTCAAAATGCAGACTGACTGGAGTGGCTTGGAGGTGTTAGAGCCTGTATGAGGCTTAAAGCAATAATGTAGATCAAGTGCTTTGCTAAACTCTGAAAAGCATTATATAAGTATCAGTTGTTACTTCAAATGTTAACCTCATAGCTATGTGTAAGATAGATTGGCCTGCAGGAGCAGAGTGAAGGCAGAGATACCAGCTAGGAAGCTACTACCCCAATGGAGAAATGGAGTCCATTTTACAGATGAGGGCTTGAGAAGTTAAGTCACCTGCCCTAGATCACACAGACAGCAAGCCTTGAAGCCAAGGAATTTTTGTCTTTGTCTACCTAGCACCTAACAAAGCGCCTTCCAAAAAGCAAACACAATATTAGTTGAACTGGGTTGGATCAGTAGGCCTACCTCTTTTTAGTGAGTAAGCTGTTAAAGACTTCCTACGATATTTCCCCCCCACTACTTTTCCCTTTTATGTGGAGCAATTTTGACCATCATCTCTCACCTGAGTCTTCTGTAATGTTTGCATTATAAACCAGGGTACTCTTGGACTACTGTATCTCTCTGCTTGCCAAGGAGATTGAACATTTGCTAACTGAGATTTGTGCCCTTTGGGTGTGACTATTATTTACACTTTTCACGAAATGGTGATAATTAAGAGTCAACGTCCTTACTTTTCTCCATCCATTTTTGACAGCCAATAGCTTGTTTAAGCAGGTCGGTTTAGAAGTAGTAATGCCTGGGGCGGCCAGGTAGCACAGCGAGTAAGAGCACCAGCTCCAGTGTTGGGACGACCGGGAGATGGAATCCCGGGCTCAGACACTTAGCACCCACCCAGAAACACCTGGCCGTATAACCTTGAGCAAGTTACTTAACCCCAATTGTTTAGGGGCAGCCAGGTGGCTCAGCGAGTAAGAGTACCGGCTCCAGTGTCGGGATGACCTGGATCATGTCCGGGCTCAGATATTCAGCACCACATCCAGAAATAACTGGCCGTGTAACCTTGAGCAAGTTACTTAACCCTGATTTCTTAAAAAAAAAAAAAAAAGAAGTAGTAATGCCTTCTTACCTGTATCAGTTCTAATTTGGTGCATATTTTTACTTTTGGCCTGCTTAGGAGCTGATTACATGCATAGCTGATTTAGAAAGTGATTTTCCTTGTCAGAAGCCAGGCACTTCTTTCTGAGCTAATTTCCATTATTTTGCTAAGTTGATTGGTCCTTATGTCTAATACCTTCTAGACTTTTCTCAAAGATCGTCTAAAACTTGATTCTCAGCACCTTTTGTCCTCTTTTCCAATACATATTAACTCAATTCAATAAATGTTTATTGAGTACTTACTATGTGTAAGGCACATGTACTGGGGAAGATACAGAAATGAAATAAGAAATAATGCCTGTCCTCGAGGACTTAAAATTGAATAAGGCATATACACAGGTAAATATAATCCAAAAAAGATATTATAAGGGCAAAGGAGTTTTGGCGTGTTAAGAATTCCAGGAGGGAAGACTAAATGTGGTTGGAAAGACCACTGAAGCTAGAGTGAAGGTACCTGGTAATATTTCTCTAAATCTCCATTTCCTCATCTCTAAAATTAAGAAAATTGAATGCTGTTTGCCAGAAATCAGATAATGAAACATATCTTATCCTCTTAGAAATTAAAATACATCTCCTTCTATATGGGGGGGTGCCTAGAGAGATAGAAAGCATTGTCAGATATTCTTGCTATGGGTTTTTTTATGTAAATTTTTTTCTATGTTGATAAAGATGAATTCTTTTAAAAATGAGGTGATCTTTCCAGAAATATGTGTCATGCAAAAACAAAAAGCATTACTAAAATTTATCTTTTAAACTTTTAGGGAGTGTGATGAAATAACCTCTGAATAGATGATATGATGATCTATTTCTTTGGTATCTCAGTTCTCCCTAATAACGTCCTGGTGAAATGTTCTTCTTCCAAAGTAATGACTCTGGTGTAGAAATGTAGATTATGTAAATCCATGTGTATATTTTCCCAAGATCCTGTTCAACCCTAGTCAAAGAATATCATGTTGCATTCGTGCTACTTGCTTTTTTTTTAATTTAAATTTTTTTCCTCCCCTCCCTTCCAACCCATCACTAGAGAAGGTCAACAGTTGACAGATATATATGTGAAATTATACAAGACATAGCTCCACATATCAGTTCTTTCTCTAGAGGTGGATAAAATCTTCCTTCATAGATCCTTTGTAGTTGATTTGAATATTCACAAACTCAGAATAATTTAGTCATTCATATTTACTCTTCAAACAACATTGTTGTTACTATATACAATGTTCTCTTGATTCTGCTTGTTTCACTCTTGGTTATTTTATGTAAATCTTTCCATGTTTCCCTAAAATCAACCTCTTCATCATTTCTTATAATCCATCAAGTTGTAGGGTATGTTCAGAGAAGACTAGTACCTCTGGTATAAGGACTGGTTCCAGTGGCCTAGAGCACTGCAGAGATGCTGTGGAGTGCTCAGAGTTTGGTTAAACATCAAAGACACCAAGGTCACCCACTGCATCCCAAACCATCACCTTAACCGTCTTAACTCTGTATTGCCATTGGACTGTGATGACTCTGCAGAGACAGTGGGGCCAACACTTCATGCAACTCTGCCTAACTTAAATCCAATTTATGCACAAATCAAAAGACACCACCCATTTTACCATTTTTACCTATCTCAAAGTCCTGTGGGGACAGGCAAGTGACAAAGCAGCAGATGCAGATATACTGGGAGCTGTAGTCATGACCCTGCACACAGGCAGCCCAGCCCATAGGGTCATCTTCTCACTGCAGCCCCCTGGGTGTCTGAGCAGCCTTTGAAGAACCACACTGCTCACATCCTGGTGTGAGGAAGGGGCTAGAAAGTGTTCCCTAAAAATTGTCTGTGTTACTCAACCCTGATCTCTTTACCATGGCAGATGGGGATCCCACACTGCTGTCAAAACAAAAGTGTACAAAAACCTTTTATGAAGATGATTCCACTCATCATCAGTTCTTGGAATGTGTACATGCTGATGGACAACATGAAATCCAGTAGACCTGAAAGACAAATAGCTCTTGTCGCAAGAGAATTCAGCAGGTATCACATCCAAATAGCAGACCCAAGTAAAACAAGTCTGGCAAATGAAGGCCAGCTTACAGAAATCAGAACCAGATACGTGTTTTTCTGAAGTGGCTGCCATGAAAAGTAGCACAGTGAAGCCAGTACAGGTTTTGCAATCAAAACTAATCTAATCAACAAACTTGCATGCCTACCAAAAGGTGTAGACAGGTTCATGACAATGTGATTGCCACTTGCAGGAAATTACGGTGTCACCATTATCAGTGAGTATGTTCCCACCATGATGAACCCTGATGAAGTCAAGAAAAATTTTATGAATACCAAGAGACTTTCATCATCAATGTGCCAAAGGAGAAGAAGTTTATAATTTTCTGAGTGACTTAAATGCTAAAATAGACCCAGACTACCATACACATGGTGGTCAGAAGAAGCAAAACAAGGACACTTTCAAGGTCTCTCTGAAGCACTTTGGAATCTGTTGTGTGTCAAGGGAGATGCTAGCAAAGGTCGGCCTAAAATGGCATGCCTGCTTCAAAGAAGATGCTGTGCTCTATGAGCAAAACAGAGTTGCAGTAGCTCAAAAGAAATGTGAGATACACAATTTTAGAGACATCTCCACTCCAAATATTCATATGGCCTGGTTGTGTCCAACCTGTGGTAGAACATTCCAAGCTCGTATAGGTCTGATCAATCACAGTCAGACATACTGCATCTTGACTCCAAAATACTGATGTGACTTTGGTCCTCTTCGAGAATGAAGGACAGCAACCAACCAAAAGCACAGTAGTATTCCAGCACAATCATATACCATATCAGTTATTCCCCAAGTGATGGGCAGCCCCTCAATTTCTAGTTCTTTGCCTTCACAAAGAGAACTGTTATATTTTAGAATATAGAGAATCTTTTCCTTTTTCCACAGTCACCTTGGGAAACAGACCTAATAGTGGTATAGCTGGGCCAAAAAGTATGCACAATTTTATAACTAGAGAACTATAATTCCAGATTGCTCTCCAAAATGGTTAGATCAGTTTACAATTCCTCCAATAGTGTCCCCTTTCTTTCACACCACCCGCAGTTATTTATCATTTTCCCCTTCTATCATTTTGACCAATCTGACAGGTACAAGGTGATATCTCAAAGTTGTTTTAATTTGCATTTCTCTAATCAATAATGATTTAGAGCATTTTTTCATGTGATCATATATAGTTTTTAATTTCTTCCTCCAAAAATTGACTGTTCATTTCTTTCAACCATTTATCAATTAGGAAATGCCTCATTTTGTTATGAATTTAACAAAGTCCCCTATATATTTGACATGTGAAGCCTTTATCTGAGAAACTGTCTATAATTTTTTTTGTAATTTTCTTCCTTCCTGATAATCTGGCTATATTAGTTTTATTTGTACAAAACCTTTTTCATTTAATGTAACCAAAATAATCTATTTTATATCTCAAAATCCTCTCTCTTATTTATTCATAAATTCTTCTTCTATCCATAAATCTGATAGGTAATACATTCCATGTTCTTCTAATTTACTTACGATATCTTCCTTTATGTGTAGATCATGTATCAATTATGACCTTATGTTGATAAATGGTGTAGGATATTGGTCTATATTCTAGCTTTCCAGTTTTCCCAAGAATTTTTACCAGTAAATTCTTATCCCAAAAGCTTAAATCTTTACATTTATCAGACACAAATTTACATGTTATTTACTACTATGTATTGTATATGGACTCTATTTCACTAATCCAGCCTTCTATTACTTAGCCAGTATCAGCTAGTGTTCATAATTATTGCCTTATAACACAGTTTAAAATCCAATACCGCTAGATCTCCTTCCTTTACATTTTTTTCATTAATTCCTTTGATATTCTTGATGTTTTGTTCTTCCAAATTAATTTATTATTTTTTCTAATTCAATAAAATTAAGTTTTTCACAATTTAATTGTGATGGCACTGAATTTAGGTAGATTTATCATTATATTGACTAGACCCACTCATGAACAATTAATATTTCTCCCATTACTTAAACCTGATTTTATTTGTATAAAAAGTGTTTTAAAATTATGTTCATATAGATCCTGGGTTTGTCTTGGTAGGCATACTCCCAGGTAATTTATATTGTCTACTGTTATTTTAAATTAATTATCTCTTACTATCTCTTCTTTCAGGGCTTCATTGGTGATATATAGAAATTCTGATGTTCTATGTGAGTTTATTTTATATCCATCTACTTTGCTAAAATTATTGTTTCAACTATCTTTTTAATTTAGTTTCTAAGATTTTCCAAATATACCATTATATTATCTGCAAAAAGAAATAGTTTTATTACATCATTACCCATTCTAATTCCAATTTCTTTTTTTTCCCTTATTCCTACTGTTACCATTTCTAGTACAATATCGAATAATACTAATGATAATGGTCATCCTTATTTCACTCCTGATCTTATTGTGAAGGCTTCTACCTTGTCCCCATTATAGATAATGCTTACTAATGATTTTAGGTAGATGTTTCTTATCACTTTAAGGAAAAATTCATTTATACCTATGCTTTCAAGTGTTTTTAATAGGAATGAGTATTATATTTTGTCAAAAGCTTTTTTCTGCATCTATTAATGTGATTTTTCTACATCTATAATGATGTAATTTTTGTTGCTTCTATTATTGATATATTCATAGTTTTATTTATATTGAAACAACCCCACATACCTGGTATAAATCTCACTTGCTCATAATGTATAATCTTTGTGATACATTATAGTTTCCTAGCCAGTATTTTATTTAGGATTTTTTGCATCAATATTAATACAATTGGTTGGGGAGGGCAGAGCCAAGATGTCAGAGTAAAAGCAGAAACTTGCTTGAGCCCTCACTCCAGCCACCTCTAATACCTGTAAAAAAAATGACTCTAAACAAATTTTAGAACTTCAGAACCCCACAAAGTGACAGAGAGAAACAAATCTCCTGCTGAAGGCAGCACAGCAGGCCGACAGGAAGGGTCTATTGCACTGAGTTGGGAGTTGAGCACAGTCCCGCGGGCCATATGGGTCCAGACCCAGGGTGGTCCCAACCCATAGCACAGACCCACTGGAGCAGACTTCAGGAAGAGTGAATCACCAGCAGCTGTGGCAGTGTCCAGAATTCTCAAGATATAAACACCAAAGAGAAAGTAAAAGGTTAGTAGGGAACTCTGTTGGAACTGGGTGAGAGAAGAGTGCAGCCCAGCCTCTGGCCCAGGGGCAGCAGAGGTAGCAGCGGCTGGGTGGCTGCAGCTACTGCCATGTGGCTGCCTCCGGAGCTCCTGGCCTACAGATCATAGGAGGACCAAGTGACCATTCTTTGACCTGCTTGAACCTGGGTTGCAGTCTTAGGTGGTGGTCCTGGGGTGAGGAATTCTAGTTTGCCAGAGTTTATGAGGGCTGTAGAGAGGGCACCCTTCTCATAGCTCTGAAAACAGCTCTGACAACAACTGTGAAAATCACAGCAATTTGGGACAAAGCTCTCTACTCTGGAAACTGAGTTCTATCGTGGCAAAGAGCTTAAAAGTCAAGTAATTGACTGGCAAGATAAGCAAACAGAAGAAGCACAATCAGACCATACAATCATTTGGGGGGGGACAAAGAGGATCAAAACATGGAACCAGAAGAAGACAACAAAGTCAAAACTCCTTAATCAAAAGTTTCCAAGAAAAATATGAACGGACTACAGGCCATGGAGGAGCTCAAGAAGGATTTTTAAAATCAAGTAAGAGAAGTAGAGGAAAAATTGGGAAGACAAATGAGAATGATGCAAGAAAATCATGAAAAGAGAGTCAACAGCTTGACTGAAGAAAATAACACCTTAAAAAATAGACTAACTCAAATGGCAAAAGAGTTCCAAAAAGCCAATGAGGAGAAGAATGCCTTAAAAAGTAAAATTGGCCAGATGGAAAAGGAATTTCAAAAGCTGACCAAAGAAAATAATTCCTTCAAAATTAAATTAGAGCAAATGGAAGTTAATGATTTTATGAGAAATCAAGAAGAAATCAAACAGATGCAAAAAAAAATGAAAAAATAGAAGGCAATGTGAAATATTTCATTGGAAAAACCACTGGCCTGTAAATAGATCTGGGAGAAACCATTTAAAGAGTATTGGACTACCTGAAAGCCATGTTCAAAAAAAGAGCCTAGACATCATCTTTCAAGAAATTCTCAAGCAAAATTGCCCTGATATTCTAGAAACAGAGGACAAAATAGAAATTGAAAGAGTTCACCAATCACCTCTTGAAAAAGATCCCAAAAAGAAAACTCCTAGGAATATAATAATCAAATTCCAGAGTTCCCAGGTGAAGGAGAAAATATTACAAGCAGTCAGAAAGAAACAGTTTGAGTATTGTGGAAACACAATCAGGATAACACAAGACCTAGCAGCTTCAACATTAAGGGATCAAAGGACTTGAAATAGAATATTCCGAAGGTCAAAGGAGCTAGGATTAAAACCAAGAATTGCCTACCCAACAAAACTGAGTATAATGGTTCAGGGGAAAATATGATCATTCAATGAAATAGAGGATTTTCAAGCATTCTTGATGAAAAAACCAGAGCTGAACAGAAAATCCGACTTTGAAATACAAGAAGCAAGAGAAGCTTAAGGAGGTAAAGAGGAAAAAGAAATCATAAGGAACTTATTGAAGTTGAACTATTTACATTCCTACAGGGGAAAATGAGAATTGTAACTCATGAGACTTTTCTCAGTATGAGGATAGTTGAAGGGAATATATATATATATATATATACATATATATATATATATATATGTGTGTGTGTGTGTGTGTGTGTGTGTACATACATATATGTATGTATAGGAGTGTATATGTGTGTATAAATGTGTGTACTTATGTGTGTACATGTATACATAGAGCCCACAGGATGAGTTGAATAGGAAGAGATTATATCTAAAAAATAAAATTAAGAGGTGAGAGAGGAATATATTGGAAGAAGGAGAAAGGGAGATATAGAAGAAGGTAAATCATTTCAAATAAAAGAGACAAGAGAAAACTGTTACAATGGAGGGGAAGAGCAAAAAGGTGAAAGGGAATGGGTAAATCTTACTCTCATTGAATTTGGCTTAAGGAAGGAATAACATACATACTCAACTGGATATCTTAACCTACAGGAAAGTGAGGGGGGGAGGGGATAAGAGGGGGGATGATAGGGGGAGGGCAGATTGGGGGAGAGGGCAATTAGAAGCAAACGCTTTTTAAAAAGGACAGAGTCAAAGGAGAAAATAGAATAAGTGGGGGGTGGTATAGGATGGAGGAAAATATAGTTATTCTTTCTCAATGTAACTACTATGGAAATGTTTTGCATAACTATACATGTGCAAACTATATTGAATTGCTTGTCTTCCCAGTGGGGGTGGGTGAGGAGGGAAGAAGGGAAAAAATTGGAAATCAAAGTTTTAAAAACAAATGTTAAAAAAAATTGTTTTTTACATGCAACTGGGAAATAAGAGATATACAGGCACTAGGGTATAGAAATCCATCTTGCCCTACTAGAAAGTTATGGGGGGGGGAGGATATAAGAGAGAACAGATTGGGGGAAGGGGTATTCAGTAGGCTCACTATCTTGGGATGGGGTTAGGGGAAAGACAGGGAGAAAATTTGTAACTCATAACATTGTGGAAATGAATGTTGAAAACTAAAAATAAATTTAAAAAAATAAAATTGGTCTATGATTTTCTTTCTCTGTTTTTGTTCTTATTGGTTTAGGCATCTATACCACATTTATTTCATTAAAAAAAGTTTGGTAGAATTTCTTCCTTATCTATTATTCTAAGTAATTTATTTAATATAGAAATTATTTGATCTTTAGATGTTTGGTAGAATTCACTTGTAAATCAGTCTGTTCCTGATGCTTTTTTCTTAAGAAGTTCATTTATGGCCTGTTCAATTTCTTTTTTTTTTAAATAGGGTTATTTGGGGTAGCTAGGTAGCACAGTTAATAGAGCACCAGTCCTTGAGTCAGGAGGCCCTGAGTTCAAATCTGACCTCAGACACTTGACACCTAATAGCTGTGTGACCTTGGGCAAGTCACTTAACCCCAATTTCCCTGCTTTCCTCCCTCCAAAAAAAATTGGATTATTTAGATATTACATTTCTGTTTGCTATAGAGTTTTGTGTTTTTCATATGTATTCTTCCATTTCACTTAAATTGCTAAATTTATTGGCATATAATTGAACAAATAACTCCTAATATCTGTTTTAATTTCATCTTCATTAGTGTTGTACTTAGCCTTTTCCTTTTTGATACTAATGATTTCGTTTTCTTCCCTTTTACAATCATATTAACCAGTGGTTCGTCTTCATCTATTTTATTATTCTTTTATAAAATCAACTCCTAGTTTAATTTGTTCATTTTTATATTCAATTTTATTAGTCTCAGTTTTAATTTTGAGGATTTTCAATGTGGTGGTTAATTGGGATTTTTAATTTACTCTTTTTTAGTTTTTTTAAAATTGCATATTCAATTCATTGGTCTGTTCTTTCTCTATTTTATTTATATAATCATTTAGAGATATAAATTTTCTTGTTTACTGCTTTTGCTACATCCCCTAAGCTTTGATATGTTGTCTCATGTAAATAAATTTTTAAAATAAAAGTATTTATTGTTTCTATGATGTAATTTAACTTATTTATTCTTTACAATCAGGTTATTTAGTCTCTAAATTTTAATCTGCATTTCCATAGTCCTTTATTAAATGCAATTTTTACTGCATTATAATCTAAGAAGGATGCATTTAATATCTCTACTTTTCTGTGTTTAGCTATAAAATTTTTATCCACTAATATATGATCAATTTTTGTAACGGTGTGCTGTGTACTGTTGAGAAAAAGGTGTATTCCTTTCTATGCCCATTCAATTCTCTCCAGATGTTGATCATATCTAGTTTATCTAAGATTCTATTAATATCCTTGACTCCTTTCTTATTTAATTTTTGGTTAGATTTATCTAGTTCAGAGAGGGTAATGCTTAAATATCCCATTATTATAGTTTTGTTATCTATTTCTACCTGAAATTCATTTACCTTTTCTTTTAAAGATTTGAATGCTATTGCATTTGGTGCATATTTGTCTGGTACTTATATTACTTCATTATCTATGGTACCTTGTAACATAATGTTGTTTCCCTGATTAGTTCTTTTAATTAAATCTATTTTGACTTTAACTTTGTGTGAGATCATGATTGCCATCCCTGTTTTTTACATCAGTTTAAACATAATAAATTCTGCTCTGGCCTCTTATTTTTATTCTATGTGTGTCTCTCATTTTTAAATGCATTTCTTGTAAACAACATATTGTTGGGTCCTGGTCTTTGATCCATTCTACTATCCATTTCTGTTTTATGGGTGATTTCATCCCATTCACATTCAAAGTTATAATTACTAGTTGTGTACTTCCCTCCATCTTATCTTTTCTCACTGTTTATTCTTATCTCTCTCTCTTTTTACTCTAGCCCTCCTCAGAAATCCAATTAACTTCTGAACACTCTCTCCTTAATCTGCACACCCTTCTTAAAGTCCCTCTCTTATTCTATCTCCTTATCCTAGTATTTCTCTCTAAGTTAGGAAGACTTATATATCCTACCACATTTATATATTATTCCCTCTTTAAACCAGTTTTGATGAGAATACAGTTGACACAATACCCACCCTACATTCTATCCTCCCTCCACTGTAATAGTTCTTCCATTCACAACAATTTCATATAAGATAATTTGCTCTATTTTACCTAACCCCAATAAATTTTAATTTTTAGGATCTTCTCCTCATAATCAATTCCACCCCAAGCCTTCAATCTCTGTGTAGTCTTTTAAACTACTCTAGTAATGACAACATTTTTAAGGGTTACAAATGTCATTTTCCCGTATAAGAAATAAACAGTTTAACCTTATTAGATCCCTTATAATTAGTCATTCATGTTTACCTTCCTATGTTTCACCTTATTCTAATAAGTTAGATTTTCTGTTCGATTCTCGTCTTATCCTCAAGAATACCTGAAAGTCCTTTAGTTCATTAAATATTCATTTTTTCTCTTACAGGATCACACTCAGTTTTGCTAGGTAGGTTATTCTTAGTTGTAAACCCAGAGCTTTTGTCCTTCAGTCTTTTAATGTTGAAGCTGCCAAATCTTGTATTTTCCTGATTGTAGCTCCATGATGTTTAAATTGTTTCCTTCTTGCAATATTTTCTCCTTACCTGGGAGCTTTGAAACTTAGCTATAATGTTTCTGTGAGTTTTCATTTTGGGATCTCTTTCAGGTGGTAATCAATGAATCATTTCAATTTCATTTTATCCTCTACTTCAAGAACTTCAGGGTAAATTTCATTAATAATTTCTTGCAGTACAGTGTCTTGACTCCTTTTTTTATCATAACTTTCAGGTAATGCAACAATTATTATATTATCTTTCTTTTATCTGTTTTCCAGGTCAGTTGTTTTTCTAATGAGATGTTTCACATTCTCTTCATTTTAAAAAAAAATTGTTCTATTATTTCTTGATGTCTCATAAAAGCATTAGCTTCCCCTTGCCCAACTCTAATTTTTAAGGAATTATTTTCTTCGATAAGTTTTTGGAACTCTTTTCCCAATTGGTTGACTTTCTTTTCAAATTTTTCTTGCTTTTCTTGCATTTCTTATTTGTTTTCCCAGTTTTTCCTCAGCCTCTCTTGCTTGGTTTTTTTGTTTGTTTGGTTGGTTTTAGCTTTTTGGAGAGCAACTGGGGTTAAGTGACTTGCCCAAGGTCACAGCTAATTTTTGTATTAAGTGTCTGAAGCCGGATTTGAACTTAGGTCCTCCTGACTCCAGGGCTGGTGCTCTATTCACTGCGCCACCTAGCTGTCCCTGTCTTGTTTTGTCCGTAAAAGTCCTTTTTAAGCTCATCACAGAAACTCCTGGGGCTTGTGACTATTTTTACATTTTTTTTGAAGCTTTACAAGAAACTCTTTCATCTTCTTCTAAATCTAAACCCTGAGCTTCTCTATCACCATAGTAACTATCTATGGCTGTGTTCTTTCTCTGGTTTTGACTCATTTTAATGGCCTATTTCCTAGCTGTTAACTTTATGGTAGAGTCAGGTTCTGCTCCCAGGGTACAACACCTCCCCACACCCCCGCCCTGCCAATGTCTTAGGCTTCAGGTTTTTCATATTGTTGTTTTCTGAGCTCTATCTGGGGACCTTTGATCTTTTGGTCCTTCCAATATTCTATAATCCAAGCCAGGTGTGGTCACTGATTCTCTGGCTCACACTTTAGCCTATAAATGACTTCTCTCTGCCCCTGAATCATGACCAGGGTCCCCAGCACCCCTGTCACCACAAAAGCTCTTGCTCCCTGTGATCCTTGAAGTAGCTGCAAGTGTCAGCTCACCCCTCTGCCCTAGAACCAAAACCAGGAACCCCAGCCTTCTACATGTGACCACAATCAGCAGGGCTCCACCCCTCTGCAAAAATACTCACCAGTATGTACTCACTCCACCTCACCTGTAGCCACAACTTTAGACCACATCTGGTCAGCATGTGCCAGGGTCCCACATTCAGCACCAGTGGAGGGCCCCCACAATCTTACTGTGGGGTCAGCCACCAACTGTCCATGCAGCAAAATCTCGCTAAGTTACAGCTGCCCCCAGTGCTTGTTATTTATTGACCCACTTCAATCAGGCCAGACTACCACCGTGAGAGGTCAGATCTTTCCTAAGGTCCTTCCCAGTTGTCTTGGTCTGCATGAGTGCTTTACCCCAAATTTTAATTATTTCTGATGCTTAAAGATTTTACTTTGAGGCATTATTTTAAGTTATTTAGGGAGTGATTTGGGAGAGTCAGATAGTGTCCTGCCTTATTCTGCCATCTTCCCACAATTTCCTCCTACTGGCTTTTTTTTTAATCACCTTGAATATTTTATAATTCACATTTCAGGCACTGACAAAAAGCAAAAAAAAATTAAATAAATCAACCCCTTGAAATTGGAACATGCTCTAACAGAAATGTTGCCTCCAGCAAGATGGTATATGAGGTCCTTCATGAAATTAAATAGCAAATACCTGCAACAGAAATATGTTCATTAGATAGCAGGGTATTTTGCTTTGCTTTCACAGATAAAAAGAGAGGCCTGTTTTTGACTGCTCGGTTTCCTCCTTGAAAAAAGTAGAAAAATAGAATTATTTCCCCTGTTGTTAAAATTGGACTACAAAATGATCTTTTTAAACTCACATCTTACTTTATAGAAAGAAGAAACCCTTTCATCATCTGGACCATTCTTTAAATAATATATTTGTTTTTGTTTTGTCCAAGTAATCAAATTAGGAACTACACTCTTTCACAACACTAGGTTCCCCTCAATACTATGAGACCTCTGTTCAATGAATGTAGTTTTGTGGGTTTGTTTGGTTTTTTTTTTTAGTAACAGGAAATCAGTTTATTAAAAAAAAAGAGGGGGGGTTGAATAATCAGGCATGAATTTAAAGATGTTGACAGATTACCTGCTGATACAATAATTTCCTTTCATTTTGATTGGCATGGCTATCAAATTCTAAAAGATCTCTGTGTTAGCAACTCTGCATAATTTTCATTCAGAAAAAAACAAAAACTTTTTTTTATTAACTATAAGAGTATCCTGTAAAGGCATCTTACTGGTTGAAGGATGACAGAGGAAAAAAGAAGAGAGAGGAAAAGAATGAGGCAGAAGGAAAAAAGTAAATAATTTTATCAATAGTCATGGGCCTTTATTGGGAAAGAAGACTGAAGCACTATAAGAGTTTTAAATGATCCTCTCACAGCACAAAAAGAAAGGAGTTAGAGGAGGGAGGGCAGAACCTGGCAATTATACCTGTAACGTGTGGCTCCAAGGTCTTTTGCATAAGACTCTCCTCATTGGTGGCTGTTGATTACTCAGTGTGCTGCAACCACATGAGCAGAAGAGTTGCTGAAAGCTTGGAAGGAAAACTCCCTTCCCCTGTAGAGGAGCTAGCACCTCAGGCATGTCCCTATCCCAGTTTACTACATTAGAGACTTTAATAAAGACGTAATTGAAGTTCAGGCTCCTCTACATCAGCTTCTTCCAGAGTCTTTCTCTCCTTTTAGGGGTTTAAAGAGATTCTGCATTGTGCTTCTCCTCTCTTGAAGGTGGGAGCCAGAAGAATAGGATTTCTCTTTTTTAAGCTCTCACCCACTTCACTCCTCATCCAGTAGGGGAACATTAAATAGTCAGTCTCCACCAATGAGGAGAGTCTTATGCAAATGAATTTTGAGCCATGGACTGCATTCCATTAATTTGATCGTTGCATAAAAAGCCAAACTAAATTATTTTGGCTCTGAAGCAAGTTGTTCGGTCCTAAAATGGTTTTGTTCATGGATTAACTTATTAAAAGAATAATACAGAAAGTAAATTTCTCCTTATGCAATAAATCTGTCACTTGCTATATTGTAATGGGAAAGCGGGAGGTGATTTTTCCACTAACTTATTTTTTATGACCTTGCTCAGTAATAATAACTAACATTTTTATGGGCTCTAAAGTTTGCAAAGCACTTTACATACAACCTTATAAGGTAGGCACAGGTATCATTAGCTCCATTCTTAAAGATGAGGGTAAGGATGCATATAAAACAGGTGAAGAGATTAGATGTATCCTTGCAGTTAGTGAATGTCAGAGGTGCCAAAGTCATCATCCTATGGCCCATGTAACACGTTGAATGTTGAACATTACTTTGCATCTCTGACCCTCAGTTTCCTCCTCTGTAAAATGAAGAGGATCATCTCTTGAATGAAAAGGACCCTATCCTTTCCTGCTTAAAAATTCCTTGGTTTTATGATTCTTTACTTCTAGCTCTGTGGATCCACAAGGATGGAAAAGGAGAATTGGGGGCAATTCTTAAATTATGCCTCACTCCCAGAGGTATTCTTTTAAGTCTGGATTATATGGATAATTGTCCCAATTTTATAGTTCACTGTGTCCTTGTGAACACTTCATTCATTTAGGAACCCTGGTCATTTACTACTAAGGCACATAACAAGGCAGACATTGGTTTTTTTGGACCTTATAAAAGGCTTTTCTTGGGAACCACAGAGCCAGAAGCAGTGCTGCCACAGTGACCTAGCAGTGACTTTTCTGAAAAGCCCAGCTGTCTCAGAGAATCATGTTAAGGAATTTTCTTTCCTCCTTGGAGCTCAGAAAGGCTATAATAATTTTCTAACAGAAAATTGTAGTACTTAAGGCTATAAAATACAGTGGAAAGAATGTTGACTCTGGAGTCAATGGACCTAAATTCAAATTCTACTTCTCATGTTTGTAACCTGTGTGACCCTGAGCAAGTCACTTACCCTCAAAGGCTTTGATTTCCTCATCTGTAAAACTGGGAAGGAGGCAGTGGACTAGATGAACTCTGAAGTCCCTTTAAGTTCTAACTCTGTGACATTATTAGACGCATATCTACTTTCTAAGTGCTCACTGGGAAGAGGTGGAAATGGCAATTTTAAAAAATGGAGGAAAAAAGTAGGGCTAATTGTAACTAGGTATAAGTATGTACAGATGCTGAACTCTCTCTTGTGATCACATAATTGGACTCCAATTCTTTGGACTCCAAACTCTCCACACTGGCAAAGCCTAAATAATGTTGTTCTGACCAACAGTGTTTGGCAATAACAGTGTAAATACATCATAATCAAATCCCACTTAATGTCAAAGAATCCCATTATAACTGGCCCAATGGCCCATTTATAACAGCACTCCATTGGAACAAGCACTCCCTGAAATTATGCCTTGTCCAATTAGATATTTTCAAAGAGCCAATTAATGACATTATGATTGCTGCATTTGATTTGTACGTCTTTTAAGTACTTATCACATGCTACTTTGCAATGTAATTATATATTCGTGTCATCTCCCGAGATTATAAGCTCCTTGAGAGCAGGAATCATGTTTTATTTATTCTGATATCTCCTTCACCACCTAGCAGAATATTCTGATCAGTCTAGTAAGTCTTTGGCAAATATTTGCTGAATGAATCCACATCTCCCTCCCCAAATCTATCCATAAAAGGTAGTATGGCAGAATAGATAGAGGGTTGCCCTGGGTCCCAGTCCTGACTCTGACACATATTGATTGTGTGACCCTGACTAAGTCAATTAAACCCTCAGTGATCTAGTCAGCCCTCTAAGACAGGGCTTCTTGTGTGTTATGGACCCCTCTGCCAGTCTGGTGAAGCCTATGAATTTCTCAGAATATTATGCTTTTAAATGGATACAATAAAATATATAGGATTACAAAGGAAACCAATAGTACTGAATTACCAAAATGTTAAATACAAAAAATTCTAAGACTATTAAATCTCAGAGTAAATGCTTACCTATATTAGTAGAGTCAATTTCCTCACCTAAGCATTCCTCATACCAATGAAATCACACATCCAGTCCCTATCCCTATTAATCTGTGTAAAATTATATTCTACACACACACTTAGAATGAAAACTCTCTGAGGGCAAGGGTTCTTGTTTTTGTATCCACAACTAGGTCAAGACCTGTGAATAATAATGCAATATAATAGATGGAAAGCTGATCTGGAAATCAACAAATCCCATCTCTAATAAAAATAGAGAGCATTTATATAGTGGCTTTATGAATCTATGCTATATATCACTGTACTAAGCACTTTACAAAAACATTTAATTTAATCCTCACAACAACCCTGGGGGAATGGTGCTACTACTATCCCCATTTCACAGTTAAGGAAATTGAAGCCAGAGGTTAAGTGACTTGCTCAGGGTCACATAACTTGTATGTGTCTGAGGTCAGATTTGAACTCAGGTTTTCTTGACTCCAGTTCCAGAGCCCTGTGCACCTAACTGACACATATACTGGCTATATGACTCTGACTCAACATGTCACTCAACCACTTAGTACCCCTAAGAAATTCTCTCTTAAGACTAGAAACTTACTAGGAGTGATAGATACCAATGAAATCACAGGCTCAGGAACTTGAGCAGTGAGTGAATATGGTGAGAGAAGAATCATTTTCTAATCTTTAGCCATTCTCTAAAATGAGATGAGATGGATGCCAATAGACTAATAGAAGAGCTTTTAAAAAATCTGACTATGGCATCTGTCTAGATAGGTTCTGCCCCTGCTTCCAATGAGACAGCTGAATCTACTTTTTTCCCACAATGTATATTCCAGACAAAAATATGTCCATACCCTCCAATGGATCTTTTTCACTCCCTACAAAACCCACTACCAATTCAATAGTGCCTGGAATAGTCATGGAAACCAAAAATAATACGGCTTGTTCTTCTGATTCTTAAGCAAATACTTCAAAATAAGTCACCTCTGGGATTCTGACTTTTCAAGTGGGAAAAAATTCAGTGGATTGAAAAATTAAATAGGAGAAGGAAGCCAGACTGGATAGCCTGGGGGAAAACACAAAATCCCTTTAATCATATCAAAGTTCTCCCAAAAACAAAGACCTTTTTCTTAATATCAGTATTCTAACTGAATTGTTGTTATAGGGCTGAATCAAGGAAAACTGCAGTCACCTAAGGCTAGAGTGAGTCAGGTAGGAGGTACAGTGGATAGAATGTTAGACCTGAAATCAGGAAGATGAATTCAAAACCTGTCTTGAACCCTAGCTGTGTGACCCTGGACAAGTCACTTAACCTCTGTCTGCCTCAGATTCTTCATCTGTAAAATGGGGATAATAATAGCAGCTACATTCAGAGTTGTTGTCAGGATCCAGAGGAAAAAAAATTCGTAGCACAGTGTCTGGCACATGGTAGGTGTTTAATAAATGCTTATCTATTCCCCCATATAATTAAACATCACTCTCACCACAATGGAGAGGTGCATAATGGTTGTAACAACACACAAAAAAATATATAAGAAATTAGAAAACAGAACCAAAGTGAGGGATATCATCAGAGAAGCATATGCTCAGAAAAGATGGTCTGGTCACACAACAAGAGCAAGCAATGAACCAGTTCACACTGGTATCCTCACCAGATTAACAGAAAGCAAGGAAGCCCCCCTCTCAGCACCCCCACCCCACCCCCATACATCCAATGGACTTGGTGTGACAGACTAATGGGAAGACATGGTCTACAGTTGCACCAGATGGGGAAGCCCAAATGAATTGCAACCTGTATCACATCCACCTCAGTGAACTCAAAATTCCATGTGAGTATTTGAGTATTGGAGAGAAGCGCAGTGAAGTATAGCAGGGCTCTATCCTCCACTAATTGGCCACCAGATCTCCTTGATGTAATTAGCACCGCTATTCATATCTCAATCCATGTGTGAATTTGGCAGCTCTGTCAGCATAACACACCTGTCTTCCCAGCCTGTGATCTCATCTGAGCAACAACTGACAATTATCCTGAATTTATACCCATCTCCATTTAGCGGTAGCTCTATGATATATTCAAATGTGAGCCTGAAATGAGAGGCCTTGGCTTTTTTAGGGATGATGCTGTCAAAAATGCTCATCACCAAACGCCTCCAAACTACCCCATCAAAGAGGTTGTCGGCATGGTTGACATTCCATAGACAAGGAAACTGACTTATTGTTCCATGTGGTTGTGGAGCTGGCCAAGGTGACATTAGAAGTTAATGGTGATACATGAGGGGTGTATCACCCAAACCTTCAAATATTCTCAGGAATGTTTCCTCCTCCAGATTATGCCCTTACCTCTAGACAACACCAGGCATTCTTGTGGCACATATTAGGAGAGTGGCCTGACAAAATTGTCATCTGCTTGGGAAAACAAAGAGCCCTTAGGAATCAGTACATCAAGATCTAGGCAAAAACAAACAAAAAAAAAACCATAAATATGAACCTTTACAAAACATGAATTAGGAAATTCATCTATCACATAGGAAAATAAAATTGCCTGGCACACACTAGGCATTTAATAAATGCTTACTGAATGAACAAAGAACAAAAATTACACGCAAAAGTCATATTGTTTTTTTCTGATTTCTCCCGTTGGCCCCTAACAACCTCCTTTCAGGCACTTTAAGTTCTCAGAGGCCAAGTAATTCAATTTCGTGTTTCAAATTTTAAAAAAAAATTATTAACTGTCTACTATATACAAATAAATAGAGAACTGGCCACAGAATCAGGAAAACCCGGTTCAATTCTCATGTCTAACACATACTGGCTATGTGACCCTAAGCAAGTCACTTAATCCCATAGTCCCTCTGGTAACTTTCACAGCCTGTGGATTACCCATCTAACATTAGCAGAGGGAATTTATTCAGCAGGAGCTCCCCACACCAATGAAATGATAGGTCTGAACAAAAATACTCTCTGCTAGGCACCAGGCATACAGAGGCAAAGATAGACATTAAGTCTTTGCCTTCAAAGAGTTTAGTTTCTCCTGAAGAAATACAACTCATATAAAGAGAAGTACAAAGTATATGCAAAATAATATACAGTTATTTCAAAGGGAAGAGAAAGAGAAAAGGGAGAACCAGGAAGGGCTGAAAGTAGGAGGTACACTCTGAAGGATGCTGCAGTTTCTGAGAGGCAAAGGTGAGAAGGAAGTATTTACCAACATAAAAGACACCTATGTGAAAAATGCAGAGGGTAGAGAGAGAGAATGCCCTATGTGAAGAAGAGGCAGAAGACAAATTTAACTAGAACAGAGAACTTATGAAGGGGAGTCATGGAAAATAAGACTGGTGAGGCAATAAATTTATTAAAGACACTCTTTGGCTATCTACTCAGCTACTAAAAACCTCCAGAATCAAGTTGATTGAGTCTGGGTTTGTTTGGGTTTTTTTTTCTTTTTCTTGGTTCTCAGAGTTATTATTCTTTCCTCAGCTCTGTCTTATCTTTTTACAGCAAGCTGAATCAACTCTCCTTCTCTGGCTTGCCTCTCTATTTTACAATGGAGACCTATGATGTCACCCTATAGCAGCTGTTTCTAATTAACCACCCCCACTAGGCTAATTCTGACTGAATAACTCAGGATGATTCAACAAACTGACTTTTCTTCCTTCTCTTTCTTCTTATTCCTACTCCTTCTCTTCCTCTTCTTCTTTCTTCCTCTTTCTCTTTCTCTTCCTCCTCCTCCTCTTCTTCTTCTCCTTCTTTTTCTTCTTTCTCCTCCTCCTCTTCTTCCTCCTCCCCATCCTTCTCCTTCTTCCCTATTCTGAACCAAAATCAATTCTGATTAAGAAAGTCACTGTGGTATAATATAAAGGGCTGGGTTCAGTTGTTAAAGCAGCCCCATAATGGTTTATTTTTGTGGCTTGGTGGCATAAATAAAAAAAAAACAAATACATGGAATGGAAGGTAGGATATATATGCTCTGATCCTGATTCTGACAATTCGTATGGCTTTGGGTAAGTTGCCTCAGTTATCTCTTCTATAAAACAAGGAAATTGGAATAGATAATACCAAAGGTCTCTTCTAGCTCTAATATTCAAGAGTCAAGTGAAATTCAGTCAAGTACAATGACATAAACAGATTTCTTCACCCTGAGGATAAAACTCAAATTTCACAACATCTAGTCCTTTGACTCCACTTAGTCACATTGTATTTTTCTTAATCTGCTAAAACCTATCACCTTAGAAAAAGACTTGATTTAAAAAAAAAACAGTCCAGCCTTACAGACTTGACTTACTGCCTGAATGAGACCCAGAAGCATTTAGAAGCACACAAAAGGAAGGACTTCCTAAAAGTCTTGGCAAGAGTACGCCAGGAGGCAGTGGGATGGAAAGGAAACACTTTGCAAAATTTGGCATGAAATCCCAGAATTTGCATTTCAACTACAATTTGTGCATTTGGACATCTGAACAGTGGAATGAATTCAATTTACAGTCAATCTAAATGATGCTGCACCTTAAAACACGATATGCATATATTGAGATTTTATTTTAATTTCCTCTCCATCAGAGTATAAGCTGTGTGAAGGCAGGGACTGTTCTGGTTTTGTCTTTGTATCCCTAGCACAGACAGGGCTCATAGTAGAAATGCTTACTGGATTGGGCTGAGTTCAGTTGACAAAGCAGCCCTAACCTGGTTGATTTTTTTTAAGCAATTAAGGTTAAGTAACTTGCTCAAGGTTACACAGCCAGTTATTTCTGGGTGTGGTGGTAAGTATCTGAGCCCGGATTCGATCCCAGGTCATCCTGACTCTGGGGCTGGTGCTCTTACTCACTGAGACAACTGCCCACCCCTAAGCAATTGGTATTAAGTAATTTGCTCAAGACTACACGGCCAGGTGTTTCTGGGTGGGTGCTAAGCGTCTGAGCCCGGATTCGATCCCAGGTCATCCCGACTCTGAGGCCGGTGCTCTTACTCATTGTGCTACCTGGCCACCCCAAACTGGTTGATTTTTGTGGCTCAATATAGACCTATCAGAAATAATAGCTATTCTAGCAGACCCTATTCATGAGGGTCACAATCTCTTTGAGTTAAAGCACTGTTTCCTGAATTATTTTGCTGGGGATGAGGGTGAGGGAGAAGACCCTATTATTACCTATTGTATGCATAAAAATGGATTAATTCATCAGAGTAGCTGGATTCAGAGACCTGTGTCCTGAAGGATTCTTCACACTCTCTCTCACCACCCCAACCCCAAGTCCAATGTGTTGCCAAGGCCTGTTGATTTCACTTTTTCAACATCTCTCAAATATGCCCCTTCTTCTTCTCAGACACTGCCCTCACTCTAGTGCACTCCTTCATCACATCACACCTGGATTATTTCAATAGTCACAAATATCTCCTTACTCAAATCCATCTTCAACTCAGCTACTAAAGTGATTTTCCTAAAGCACAGGTCCGGTCATGTCACCACCCTACTCAATAAACTCCAGTGACTCCCTATTGCCTACAGGAGCAAATACAAAATACTCTGCTTGGCATTCAAAGCTCTCCATACATAACCTAACCAGGGATGGGGAACCTGCGACCTCAAGGCCACATGTGGCCTTCTTGGTCCTTGGATACAGACTTTTGACCGAGTCCAAGTTTTACAGAAGAAGTCCTTTAAGGGGATTTGCTCCGTGAAGTTTGAATTCAGTCAAAGAGCCACACTTGAGGACCTAGAGGGTCACATTTGGCTTCAAGGCTGCAGGTTCCCCACTCCTGACCACTCTTTTATATCTTACTCCCTGACATACACTCTTCAATCCAGTGACACCGGACTCCTGGCTGTTCCATGAACAAAACATTCCACCTCTCAGTTCCAGGCATTTTCTCTGTCTCTTATGTCTGCAACACTTCCTCAGCTCCAACTACTAACCTCCCCGGCTTCTCTTAAATCCCAAGTAAAATTCCGCCTTCTACAAGAAGTCTTCCCTAATCCTCTTCATTCTAGTGCCTTCTATCTGTATTTATTTCCTATTTATTATCCTGTATATAGCTTGCTTTATTTATATTTATATGCGCATATATATATTTCCTATTTATCCTATATATAGATATAGATAGATTGATTGATAGATTTGTTTGCATGTTGCTCAGGCTCCTCAAGGGCAAAGAGACTCTGTTGCCTCTTTTTGTATCCCCAGAGCTTAGCACAGTGCCTAGCATACAGTAGGCATTTAATAAATGATTATTCAATTGAATTGAAGGAATAAGACACAAACCAAGTACATTTTAATGTTGAAAAGAAACTCTTGAAAAGGCATAGCACATGTGACCAGCCATCCTAAGAGCACATTATGAAGGAACGGGACAAGAGACACGTACTTTTTAATGGTGAGGAGGAATGCAGAAAAGGAACATATGAGTGGCCACTTTGGGATCGTAGATTTCAAGTTGCAATCAACCTCAGAGGCCATCAAGTCCAAACCCTCATTTTGTAGATATCTTCTTCCATTTCCTAACTAAGGTCTAGAAAGATTAAGTGAAATCATATCAGGAGTGACAGTCAGAATCTGAACGCAGATCTTCTGGCTCCAAATCCACCACTCTTTCCATGTCTTCGCCATGTCTCCCAGGCACAGCATAAGGGCAATGAATAATTGAGAGAGGAAATAGATGTGGGAGGTGTTGCTCATAAGGAAAGTGGTGACAGATTATTTTGCCTATTTTATGACTTTCCCTTAAGACTAGCCCTGGCAAAGATTTTTAAAATGCCCTCTCCTCTCCCCTTTAAAAAAAAATATTCTCTGTTTAGTCATCATTGAACCTTCTCTCACTCCTACTAAAATGTATTCTACTCGTTTCCTGACTGATATTTCAGAAGAAAACTACAGACAACAGAGTCACCACTGTGATGTAGTCTGACTACAGACGCTCATCTGCAGGCCCTTTCCAAGAGCAGAACTCAGCTCAGCTCTACGTTCAATTCACAGATTGTGTTGACAGGGATGTGAACAGGAAGAGACTGGTCAAGTACAGTACAGAAAGGACAGTTCCTCTTGATAAGGCCAAATGTAGAGGAAAATGATAAGAATAGTCCAAGCTGTGTGATTCCCATAAAGGTCACTGGGCTTTATGTGTCTAAACCACCTCAGGTTTTAGAAATTTCAAGGATCATCCAGCAGCATCTAATTTATGCACTAGTGATTTAAACACAAACATAAAGGACTTTGTTATCCAAAAAGAAAAAAAAAAGACAGCCCTTTAGACAAAAGAAATGTGAATCTGAAGTTCCTACTGTATAGGAGCAGCCTGTGTCCTCAAATGATGGCAAAGGAGCTAAAGATATCTCCTTTTCCTTTAGTCATCTGGCCACTATCTCAGTCCATGAATACAAAGCAGAAATGCTCTGAAAAAAAATGAAGCAGTTTCTGGAAAATCCATAGGGCTCCCCAGCCTCCAATGGCTGGCCTCTGAAGGATTTCTTTCACAGTGGAAACTTTCTCTCCTCTTAACTTTAGATATAATAGATGAATCTATTGACTTCTTGGTGGCTGTCACTGTGGGTTAACGGTGGCCTGGATCCTATTGTTCAGAGAACTGAGCTGGTCTCTCTTCTGAGTCTAGATAACTTTGGTGTATATGAATAAATTGGATGTATGACTTCAATATGGATGGTTGACCATTACCAAGAGCTGAATTCCATTTTCAGTCTATTAAAAATGTTAGTGTGATTTGAGACTGAGAACTAGGGATTAGGATGGCTTAACCCTATTCCCTCCATTTCTTACCTTTGATAAGTTACCAAGCTTCATTAATTTTATTCCTTATGAATATTTCCTCCTTTCCATGCATATTGACACAAACCTAGTTCAGGCCCTCATTCCTCTTGCCTGGGCCATTACAACAGTCCCCTAAATGGTCTTACTACCTCCTAGATATCCATTCTCCAATCTATCCTTCCCAGATATTCCAAATAACACCTCAATCCAAAAGTTCTTAACTTTTTTGTGTGTCATGGAAACCTTTGAGAGTCTAATAACGTCTATGGACACCTTCTCAAATAATGTTTTTAAATGCACACATTAAAATACATAGGGATACAAAGGAAGCCAGTTAGGTAGAAATAAACATGTATTTTTTTTTCACTTTCAAGTTCATAGTCCTCCAAAATCTATTTTTGCAGACCCCAGGTTAAAAATCCCAGTCTTCATTTATAGTTCTGAACTTGTCACTACCTTGTTCAAAACCTTTCAGTGACTCCTATTTTTTCTGTAATAAAATACAAACTCTTCCACCGGGCATTTAAGGCTTTTCACAGTGTTGCACCAACCCACATTTCCGGCATTCTTTCACATTACTCCTTTTCATACAGTTTTTCTTTGAGCCCAGTTGAACACCTGAGCTCATCCTGTCCTCTTTAGCCTGGGCACATTGTGCAGGCCTTCCTTTAGGTTTGAAAATCACTTCCACCCACACCTTTTGTCTGTTGAATTCCTTAACTTCTTTCCTTCAAGGTCCAGGTTCAGAAAGCCTATCTTATCCCCCAACTGACTCCTTTTGCCTTGGTTTTTTTTTTTAATAGTACTTTATTTCAGTCTTTCTTTTGCTCTTATCACAATCTGGTGGTTTTTTTTGCCTTTTTGGAGGGGCAATTGGGGTTAAGTGACTTGCCCAAGGTCACGCGGCTAGTTTTTTGTGTTAAGTGTCTGAGGCTAGATTTGAACTCAGGTCCTCCTGACTCTAGGACCAGTGCTCTATTCACGGTGCCACCTAGCCACCCCCATCACAATTTATTTTTTATCATATGTATCTGTGTCCATGTTGTATTTCTCCCCCTATGAATTCCAGATTATATCTTATTTTTTATATTTATTATATAGATTATAAACCCCCTAACAGCAAAAAAAATTATCATTTTTCATCTTTGCAGCTTTAGGCCTACCATAGTTCTCACACAGAGTAGAAGCTTAATAAATGAATACTGAGGTAGACTGAATTGTGATAACTACATCCAAAATCCAAATCCATCTCAAAAGCTGATCACTAAACAGTACAAGAGCTTTAGTTATACAAACTAACCTAGCAAGAATTGAAAAGGACAGCACTTGATTCTACTGTTGAAAAGAAAAATGCAGATCTTAACATAAGTTCATTGAGAGTCTTATTTTCATGTAAGTCATAAGAATGAATGGATAAATGAAATGTTTATTAAATACTTACTATGTGCAAAGCAGCTAGATGGTACAGTACCAGGCCTAGAGTAAGGAAGACTCATCTTCCTGAGTTCAAATCTGGCCTTAGACACTAGCTGAGTGACCCTGGGTAAGTGGCTTAACCCTGTTTGCCTCAGTTTAGTCATCTGTAAAATGAGCTGAGAAGGAAATAGCAAACCACTCCAAAAATTGACGCCTCAAATGGAATCATAAAGAGTTGGACATAACTGAAAAACAACAAAAATATGCAAAATATTGTGCTAAGCACTGGGGCACAATTAAAAATGCTAAGACCGTGCCTGCTTTCAAGGAGCGCACCTTCTAGTTGGGGAGATAATGCATATGGAAGGTTTCAATTACAAGTCGGATGGAAAAGTTCCATGTTCCTTAAAGCACCAGCAGCAAAGCAGATGGTGAAATGCCTCTTCTATAACATTGGTTCCATTGAAAAAGGTGCTATCAGTTTCTGAGGTTGAACCACTTGATAGTTCCAAGGACTTTGGTAGTAAGAACTTTCTTTTCTGGGTCTTCAATAGCTGAGATTGAAGCACCTGAAGGAACAGTGGCCAGGCTGCATCTCCACAGGAGTAGCTTTCCAGGATGATGGCTGTGGGCAGAGGGCAGGAAGCATTGCTATTACCAAGGCTTTGGGGTTAAGTGTCCTAGGCATTCTCCAATAGGATCTAAGGGTAGATGGCAACATATATATACACAGCAAACCCTGACTAAAAGGGAGGCTGAGGTAGAATTTACATACACACACACACACACACACACACACACACGCTATAACCTCCAAAGTAAAAGAAGGAGTTCCTGTCCCTAGCAATGAAGAATCATCTCTAAGCGGCTCAGGTTTTAGGTCCTTGATATTCTGACAGAATATAGAAGATCTCTGTTCCCTTAATCTGACATGTGCTGCCCAAAAGTTCCTCAGCTTTCTAAGGTTTTTCAGATCAAGAATTCCACTTATCCCCACATTAATTTTCAAGTAACAGAGCGTTCAGTGACTTTTCTAACTCTTCACTATTGACACCATGTGTCCTACTGTCTCCTAGGTAATTAGGAGTAAGCTCTCGTGTTTCCTAAAGTCAGAGAGGTCCAAGGAACACAGAGGAGCTAGTCACATACTATGACATCACTCACTTAATTGTGCTTGCCCATTAATTTGATCTAAAGCTTTTATTGAATCTTAGTAATGGGCAAGCAGAATTCAGACTAAGTTCCTGCTTCCTGGTCCCAGGCTTGATGATAAAAAATGATAACTCACATTTATATTGCATTTTATTGTTACAGAGTGGTTTATATACATTATCTCATTTAATCATTTAGAAGGCCTGTGTTTTTAACAGAGGCCCTTGACCATTATTTTTCTAACTCTCTAATCTGATAGACCCATAGTCATGGGAATTCAGGGCACACTGCCAAGGCCTATGTGCATTTTCAAGCTCTTACCCCACAAGAAAGGCTGCGTGGCCTAGTGAATAGAGTGCTGACCAGAGTCAGGAAGCTCTGAATTCAAATCTTATTTCAGACACTTGCTAACTTTCTGATTTATGGCAAGTCATTAAACCTTGCTGTTGTTCAGTTACATTTGACTCTTGGTGACCCTGTGGACCCTCTGTCTATGGGGTTTTCTTGGCAAAGATACCAGAGTGGTTTGCCATTTCCTTCTACAGTGGATTAAGGCAAATAAAGGTTAAGTGACTTGCCAAGGATCACATAGCTAGTAAGTATCTGAAGCCATATTTGAATGCAGGTCTTCCTGACTCCAAGCTCAGTGCTCTATCCACTGAGACTCCTAGCAAACAAAGGTCAAGTGACTTACCCAAGGTCACGCAGCTAGCATCTGAAGTCATATTTGTACTTGGGTCTTCCTGATGCCAGGCCCAGAGCTTTATCCACTGAACCACCTAGGTGCCTCCTTTAACCTATCCAGTATCAATTTTCTCTGTAAAAAGGCAATAATAATAGCCTATACTTCACAGGATCTTTGTGAGGTTTAAATGAGTTAAAATATATATATATATCTTTGGAGACTTTAAAGAATTGTATGAATATTAGTTATTTTTGTATATAGAATTTAGAATTATAAATAGAATTTTGCATGGAATATTCCTCAAAAAATGATCTACTTTGTTTATTCATTTCTCAAATAAAGAAAATGAGGATCAAAGAAATGAGATGACTTGTGTAAGGTCACAGTCAGCTAATGATAAGCTGATCATAGAACCAAGGTCTCCTAGCTGTTGTTGGTGTGGTTTTTTTAGTGCTCTTTCTACCACACCAGAATTAGAACAAAGGCTAGTGATTTGCCTCCAGTTAAATAGTTGTTGAATATCAAATAAATGAATAAATAGAATCACAGATTGTTTGAGCTGGAAGGAATTTAAGAAATCATCTATTCCAAGCCTATCCCCATAGAAGTCTAAACTAATAATGAGAACAATTTAAAACATTACTCAAGTCTGCAAACAATATTAGATTTTTAAAATAATAATGAAGTATTATTTGAGCCTAGCAATACTGCCTTGTAAATAAGTGCTACTGTGTCTGACTAGCCTACCATATGCTAGTATTCAACCTAGATAGTTCTAGCCAACAAACATTTATTAAGCCCCTACTATGTGCAAGGCACTATACAAAATACGAGGATATATAAATAAAATGAAAACCTATGGCTCCTTCCCAGGAGCTTAGTTTCAACTGGGTTAGTAGTTGTTGAAAAATCTATGTGGTTATATACAGAGAGGTGTGCTGATAATATTTTTTTGGTAAATGTACTGTCCAGGAAAAAAAAAAATATGTGTCTGTGTGCATGTGTACATCCATTTTTAAATGTAATCTGCATTGTCAACACTTTCTTAAGTCTAGGCAATCAATAAAGCAACAAATCAAGCCCTGATTTATAGCAATTACCTATTTCTGAGGTTTAAAAGCTCACACTGAAAATTTAACAATGAGGAGAGTCAATCAGAGCTGGTTCCAACACTGCATGTACCTTATATATGTCTGGACTCTTGTACAGTTTCATAGATTATAGTTAAGTAAGGGAAATATTTTTTAATTCTATTTCATTTTCAGTTGCAAATTCTCTCCCTCCCCCTCCTTCTCTCCCAGTCAGTGAAAAAGCAAAGTAAAAATATGTATATATGTGCAAAATAAAATTCCACATTAGCCATGTCCCAAAAGGAGAAAAGAAAGAAGGAAGGAAGGAAAGAAGGAAGGAAGGAAGGAAGGAAGGAAGGAAGGAAGGAAGGAAGGAAGGAAGGAAGGAAGGAAGGAAGGAAGGAAGGAAGGAAAGAAAAGGAAGAGGAAAAATGTTTTTAAAAAGAAGAAAATATGCTTCAACCTCTATGCTGAGAACATCAGTTCTCTATCTGGAAGCGGGTAGCATATTTCATCATGAGTCCTTTGGCTTATTGTGTTTATCAGATTTAAAAGTCATTAAAAATTTATTATCTTTACAATGTCATTGTTATTGCAAAAAAGGTCCTCCTGGTTCTGCTCATTTCACCTGCATCTGTTCATACAAGTCTTCCTGGGTTTTTCTGAAACCCTCTCCTTAATCATTTCTTGGAGCACAATATATTCCATCACCTTCGTATACCATAACTGGTTCAGTAATTTACCAATGGATGGGTATCCTCTCAGTTCAAATTTTTGCCACCATACAAAGAGCTATTATAAATATTTTTGTATATATGGGTTCTTTTCTCATTTCTTTGATTTCTTTAAGGTATAAACCTAGTCAGATATGCATAGTTTAATAGCTTTTGGGGCATAGTTCCAAATTGTTTTCATAATTATTGAACTAACCCACAGCTTCAGCAACATTGCATTAGTGTGGGGTGGCTAGGTAGCACAGTAAGTAGAGCACCGGCACTGTCAGGAGGACCTGAGTTCAAATCCAGCCTCAGACACTTAACACAAAAACTAGCCATGTGACCTTGGGCAAGTCACTTAACCCCAATTGCCCTCCAAAAAGCAAAAAAAAAAAAAAAGAGAGAGAACATTAACATTGCATTAGTGTATCTATTTTCCCACATCCCCTCCAGCACCTGTCACATTCTTTTTTGTTGTTGTTTTAGCCAATCTGATGGGTGTGAAGTTATCTAAGTAAGGTAAATATTAAAAGGTATTTTGTTTCCAATTTTTAAAAATATGATATGAAGGCACAGATGACATGACTTAAAGTATCAGATAAAATAGTATTTCTCTTAAAACAATGCAGGCTTTCTCTTGCCTACACTGTATACCCAGATTTTATCTGTCCAGTGTAGCTCACTAACCTACTTAAGGGTATATGAACCATCTTAAAAAATAAAGATTAATCCTTTTGGCCTGCCACAAAGAACAGTCACCAAAAATGAATTCATGTACATATGTGTTGTGTGCGTATGTAAATATGCGTACATACACACATACAGTGTGACTGTTTTTTTAAGCCACAGACATTTTTGCAAACTGGCCAATGCCAGAAAGAATTTCCAGTTTGTGGTCCAGTCTTTTATGAAGGGTTTCATTTGACTATTTGCTTTGGAATTTGATAAACACAGCTATTCACTGGTCAATCACCACAGAGTACATTTGTCACCACAGAAATCCAGGACTTCTCCTGGAGGAAACATCTCCCATTCATACTATAAGTTGCATTCCTACCATTCTACAAAGTACCACAAAATGATTCTGTGGGCTTCTCCTCCCCAGTAATTTAGGATAATGGGTAGTGCATTTGATTTCCACAAATCTCTTTTTCCTACTTTCTCTAGTAGAATTATGTTCTTGGTTTTGTTTTTAAAACTTAAAAAAAAATAAACCTTTACAGAGTAACAAAAAAAATACCTATTGCTACAGTAGGATAAACAGTACAAAGAGATATGAACAGACACATCACCAACTTTCTTTGCTTTGCCTACCAAACTATGCCATTAGACTATAATAAAATTTGAATAGTTCAGTTTTAATTTTATATTTTTATAAGAGGGAAAGTAAAACTTAAGTATCTTTTGCCTTCCTGTCTGGTTAGAATTTAGAATGACGTGAACCAATAAGGAAGCCTAATGGTAAGAAAACTCAAATTTAAAGCTAGAAAATACAGAAGAAAGTATCACTAGACAAAAAGATATGCAAGCATGTTAGATCACAGCTTGGGCATATTTATGTAGCACTCTGTCAGAAACTATTGGTTCCTCTTCCCCCCACCCCTCATTCTCCCCTCCTAACCCTGAATCTTGCCACTTGAATTCCTAAGAGCATTCTTCTAGTAGAATCAACTAACCTAATTTCAGTGTACTCTGTGGTTCCACACTTCTAAATATGTAACTCCTGGCCCCTACCACTGCACCTGCCTTTAATATTCAGCCAGTAGATACAATTAGCTCAAAACAAAGACATTTACTAAGATAGCTTAATGAAAACAATTAATTACAAAACATCACCCACCCACGCACCATAAACCTATAGAATACTGTCTCACAAAAACATCCATACTATGTCTAGGAGAAGAATGGGCATATACATACAGTACACTGATAGTAAGGCATATATATATAGGGGATACACATGGTTAATGCAACTCACTTTCAAAACTATAGGTCTCTGAGATCTTCTTGCTTCTTTACTTTTTTCTTTATTTTTAAATTATTTTTTCATTATTTCATTAAATATTTCCCAATTACATATAAAAAATTTAACAATATTTTTTTTAATTCTGAGTTTCAAATTCTCTCCCTCTCTCTTGCCTCTCCCACCTCCTAGAGAAGGCAAGCAATTTGATATTAATTATTCATGTGAAGTCATGCAAAAAGTATTTCCATATTAGCCATGTTGCAAAAGAAAACACAAACAAAATAAAACAATAAAAATAAAGATTTTTTTTAAAGTATGTTTCCATCTGCATTCAGAATTCATCAGTTCTCTCTCTAGAGATGAATAGCATTTTTTCATCATGGGTCATGTGGAATTGTCTTGGGTCTTTATCTTGATCAGAATAGCTAAGTTTCTTTCACAGTTGATCACCTTTAAAATACTGTACAATGTTCTCCAGGATCTGCTCACTTCACTTTGCATGAGTTCATACAAGTCTTTCCAAATTTTTTCTAAAATAATCCTGTTCACAATCATATATCATAACTTATTCAACCATTCCCCAACTGATAGGCATCCCCTGGATTTCCAGTTCTTTGCTACTACAAAAAAAGTTACAATAAATATTTTTGTACAAATAGGCCCTTTCCCCTTTTCTTTGATCTCTTTGGGTTACAGACCTGATTTGGTATTGCTGGTGCAAATGAGGTATGCATAGTTTTATAGCTCTTTGAGTATAATTCCATATTATTCTATAGAATATTTGGACTAGTTCACAATTCCACTAACAGTAAGTTAGTGTTCCAGTTTTTCCACATCCCTTCCAGCATTTGTCATTTTCCTTTTCTGTCATGTTAACCAATCTGATAGGTGTAAGATGGTATCTCAGAAGTGTGATCTTTCTACTTGTAATGTCCTCACACTGCTCTCCCAGTGTCTCTGCTAGGCAGCTCAGTTGGCCCTGGAGTAGAGGAAAGGAAATAAAGTTGCATTGGTAAGAATAAAAAAGCTTAAGTTGTAGAGATTCACTTTGGCTCTGCTGGCTTCCTAATTGCTGTCCCTCTCTAACTGACAAATTGGTTGCTGCTTAAAGATCAGTACATGACATTCAGGATAGGTTGGTGTGGAATGCTATCTTCTCCCTGGCCTGTTTCAGTTCCTTCAGTACATCTTTACTTTGAACATCTTTACCTTTACCTTGAACCTCTATTCCACAAAGACCTGCTCTGTTTTTCCCACCTAGTTCATCTGGAGGGGAGGTATAGTGATAGGCTAATGTATTCAACCAAATAAGCCTCTTTTGACTTCAAGAATTCAATAACTGATTTGAATACCTGAGGAACAAATGTAGTTCTAAAGTTTCCATCTGAGCATTTGAAACTATTTTGGGTCAGCAGAAGTTTAAGACTGGCGGAAAGCCTTAAAGCAGAACCAAAAATAAATCATGGAAACCATTATAATCATTTTCAAAGTGGCAAATGCATGAGATTCTTAAATTGCAACATAATGCAATGGGAAACTTATTAAAAAAAAAAACCTTTCCAAGTTTGTGGTACAAAGTGTCTAAGACAGAAAAGAGAGCAAATGCACAAATGTCTGAGCTGGCATCAGGACACCTGCACGTTAGCTATCCCAATTATAAAGTTATTCCTTTGTGAGTAAAAAATTACTATTTATATTTATGTAAATAGCTGAGGGGTACAGATTGGTTGGTCACAGTGAAAAAAAATAGCTTTTCATTAAAAAAAAACTAATAGAGTTAGTAACTTTTTTTCTCCTTTATCATTATGGGTAGCTGTATTCTCTATTTCTCAAGTTCTAGTCATTCATTTTCAGATCTTCTCCTGAGAATTTGTCATCCCAAGACGCACCTGGTGCCTCTATTAGCTATTTATGGTCCTTTTTTATTTCATTGTTCTGAGCTCCAGAAAAAGTGGTGATTTATATTCAAAGCCGCCCACGTAGTTAAGGATTTCAGGAAGGGCATCAACATGTGTTCTCTCTGTCTCTCTTTCTCTGTCTCTGTCTCTGTCTCTCTCTCTCTCTGTCTCTGTTTCTCTCTCTCTCTCTCTCTCTGTCTCTCTCTCTCTGTCTCTCTGTCTCTCTCTCT
>NW_027185694.1:5087515-5089305 GCF_028583685.1 Petaurus breviceps papuanus | reverse complement strand
TCTCTCTCTCTCTCTCTCTCTCAGTTCACTGTTCCTTTCCATCTGGCAAGCTGAGCTCAGAGCTCCAGTCCCTTCTCACTCACTCTCCTTTTTCCCCAATTAAGAGCTGCAACAAATTGCACATGGCCAGATTTATGCATGGCTTGAGACCAGATAGTTTCACACTGATTATGATAAAAAGAAGAGTCTGTTCTGTGTCAAAAATCCTTTGCAAAGAATTCAACTGTTTTCCTGGAACTCGCTTCTTTTGAGCCCGCACATGCATAAGTCCCTATATACACATACACTATAATATATATGTATCTATGTGTGTGTGTGTGCGTGTGCGTGTGTGCTTGTGTGTGTGTATATATATTTAATTTTATAGGCCTGACTGAATCTTTGAGCATCTTCATTATGAAGACTTATCCATGATACCGCATATTTCTGAACGGCACTGACTGGGATATTTCCAGCCTTGAGTGCCAAGGGAATTCACCGAGAGAAAGAAAAAGAGGCCTCTCTCAGCCAGTCGCTAACAGATTTTTAAATCCAGTCAAATCATGTTAAAACTGAGTTCATTCTAAACAATGAATCTAATGTTGCTACCCTTACTCAGGCAAGATTTCTAGAAGGGGACACAGTAACGAATAAAAACTACAGGAAGCTGAACCTAACTGGACCTTACTAGGCCATCAACCGGAGTCTCCAGATTGAAGAGAAAGAGACACTCAACCAGGGCAAGGCGTTCTGAATTAGCCTGATAGTCTATGTTTTTTCCTTATCATGTATCATATACCACTTCATTGAGAAATGTACAGTAGATGTGGTCAAGATACAACGCATTACAGTGAAATGAATAATGGAAAAGCACTTACTAATTATTTAGTATGTGCCAAGTGTTGGAGATAAAAAATGGCAAAGATAAAGACAGTCCGTTGGAGGAGAGCCAAGGTGGTGGAGTAGAGAAGCATTTAGCTGAGCTCTCCCACATTCCCCCCCAAACAACTTTAAGATAACTCCTCAAATCAAATTCTGGAATGGCAGAGCAAACAAAAGGTCAGGCGCAACATTTTCCCAGCCCAAGATAAATTCAGAGGTTAGAAGAAAAGGTCTATCTCATAGGGTGGAGGCCAAGGCTGGAGCAGCGAACCCTCGAGGCCCAGCTGTGAACCTTGAAGGTGGCTGTGTTGGCAGAGGCAGCACCTTCGGGAGCTCTTGGTCCATGGACTATGGGGAGGGGTCAGATAGCTGGAAAGAAAGAAACTGCAGAGGACCATTTTTGGCACTGGGTTCAGGACCCTGTTGCATTGCCCTTACACAGTTCCAGGTCATAGTCCCAGGGACAAAAGGAGTGATAGCACCTGTGGCAGCAGGGGAGCAGGGGTCCTGGTCTTGGTTTCAGGATAGATAAAAGTGCTTGTGGTCACTCACAAGGGAATAGAGATCCTGTTCTCAATTCCAAGACAGAGAGAAGCATTAGCAATTGCTTCAGCAGGAGATTCAGGGGATGGTCAAAATCCCAGGGCAAGTACTGGTGGCTATAGGGGAACAGATCACTTCCTGGGTAAAGAGCAGAGAACGGGCCAGGAGAACAGTGACTGCTCCTCCCCTTAGATCATACCACCTTGGAAGCAACAAAAACCTACAGACTACCAGAGCTAGCTATGAAAACAGCAGCAAGAAAGGCCTGAAGCTTAGGAAAAGTATGGGTGAAAAAGGAGGTCTACCAAATTCCTTTTATAATACAAATGTGGTGCTGATATCCAAACCAGGAAGAGCAAAAACAGAGAAAGAAAACTATAGAGTGC
>NW_027185694.1:5081723-5087505 GCF_028583685.1 Petaurus breviceps papuanus | reverse complement strand
ATCCAAACCAGGAAGAGCAAAAACAGAGAAAGAAAACTATAGAGTGCTATCCAAACCAGGAAGAGCAAAAACAGAGAAAGAAAACTATAGAGCCACTTCCCTAATGAATACTGATGCAAAATTTTTAAATAAAATGCTAGCAAGGAGATGCAACAACATATCACAAGGATTATATGCTATGACTAGATGAGATTTAAACCAGTAATGCGGGGTTGGTTTAACATAAGGAAAATGATCAGCATAATTGACCATACCAATAACAAAAGCAAGAAAAATCATATGATTATTTTAATAGATACAGAAAAAGTATTTGACAAAACACAGCACTCATTCCTATTAATAATACTACAAAATATAGAAATAAATGGAGTTTTTCTTAAAATGATAAGTAGTATCTATCTAAAACCATCAGCAAGCATTATCTATAATGGAATGAGCTAGAAGCCTTTCCAATAAGATCAGAGGGGAAGCAAGGATGTATTATCACCACTATTGTTCATATCATTCTAAAAATGCTAGCTGTAGCAATAAAAAAGAAAAAGAAATTGAAGGAATTAGAACAGGCAAAGAAGAAACTAAGTTATCACTCTTTGTAGATGATATGATGTCACACTTAAAGAATCCTAGAGAATCAACTAAAAAACTAGTTGAAAGAATTAACAACTTCAGCAAAGTTGCAGGATACAAAATAAACCCATATAAATCATCAGCATTTCTATATATTAACAACAAAGTCCAGCAGCAAGAAATAAGAAGAGAAATTCCATTTAAAATAACTGCAGACAATATAAAATACTTGGAGTCTAACTGCCAAGACAAATTCAATGATTATATGAACATAATTGCAAAACACTTTTCACACAAATTAAGTCAGATCCAAACAACTGGAGAAATATTAATTGCTCATGGGTAGGCCAAGTCAATACAATAAAAATGACTATTCTACTTAATTTACTTATTCAGTGTCATAACAATCAAATTACCAAAAACAAAGGGGGGGGAAGCTAGGTGGCACAGTGAATAGAACACTGACCCTGGCTGGAGTCAGGAGGACGTGAGTTCAAATCTGGCCGCAGACACTTAACACTTAACTAACCATGTGACTTTGGGCAATTTACTTAACCCCAATTGCCCCTCCATAAAGCAAAAAAAAAAAATCAAATTACCAAAAAAATATTTTATAGGGCTAGAAAAAATAATAAAAAGCTTTATTTGGAAGGAAAAAGGTCAAGAATGTCAAGGGAATCAATGGGGGAAAAAATATGAAGGAAGGTGGCTTAGAAGTACCAGATCTCAAACTGTATTAAAAAGAGGTATTCATCAAAACAATCTGGTACTGGCTAAGAAATAATGGTGGATCAGTGGAATAGATTAGGTACATAATACACAGTAATAGTAAATGGTCATAGTAATCTAGTGTTTGACAAACCCCAAGATCCAGGATTTGGGGACAAGAACTCACTATTTGACAAAATTTCTGGGAAAACTAGAAAGCAGTTTGGCAGAAACTAGGGATAAACCAATATCTCACATCATATGAGATCAGGTCAAAATGCATACATGATTTAGATATAAAGGAAAGCATATCATAAGCAAATAAAGGAAGCACGGTATATTTTACCTGGCAGATCTATGGATAAAGGAAGAATTTGTGACCAAACGAGATAAAGAGCATTATAGAATGTAAAATGGATAATTTGTATTACATCAAATTAAAAATGAACTGAACAAACAAAATCAGTGCATCCAAGATTAGAAGGAAAACAGGAAACTGGGTGGAAAATTTACAGCAAGTTTCTCTGATAAAGTCCTCATTTCTCAAATATATAGAGAATGGAATCAAATTTATAAGCATATGAGTTATTTCCAAGTTGATAAATTGCCAAAGGAAATGAACAGGCAATTTTCAGAAAAAGAAATCAAAACTATCAAGGGTCATATAAAAAATGCTCTAAGTCACTATTGATTAGAGAAATACAAATTAAAACAATTCTGAGGTACCACCTCATATCTATCAAATTGTCTAATTGGCTAATATGATAGAAAAGGAAAATGACAAATGTTGGAAGGGATGTGGGAAGATTGGAACACTAATACAATGTTGATGGAGTTGTGAACTGATCCAACCATTCTAGAGAGCAATCTAGAACTATGCCTAAAGGGCAATAAACCACACATACCCTTTAACCCAGCAATATCATTACTAGATCTGTATCCCAAAGAGATTTTTTTTAAAAAGGAAAGCAACCTATACATACAAAAATATTTATAGCAACTCTTTTTGTGGTGGCAAAGAATTGGAAATGAACAAACTACCCACCTCCAAAGGAAAAAATGATGGAGTCTGAATGCAGATTGAAACATACTTTTTTAAAAATTTTTCTTTATTATTCTTGGGTTTTTTTTTAAATTCAGATTCAAACATACTTTTTGTAAAACTTTCTTCATTACTTAGGGTTTTTTTGGAGAGGGGGGCTACTATGAAAATGTGTTGCATGACTTCACAGCTATAATTTACATCAAATCACCTGCCTTCTCAAGGAAGGGAGAGGGTAAGGAGGAAAGGCAAGAATATAGAACTCACACTTTTTAAAAGAATGTTTAAAATGTTTGTTTACGTATAACTGAGAGAAAAACAACAAAAATTAAAAATTTAAAAGTTAAAAAAAAAACATGAAGCTTACATTCCAAAAGGGTCCAATAACACATAGAGGAGAATGATAGCATATAGGGATGTTTTCATTTGGACATTACAGAGATGGTAAAAGTAGACATAAAAGAATAGATTGACACTACCCTTCTAGGAGCAATGACAGAAGCAGGCTGATTATGGTTCAAGAATTAGAATTTGGAGGTGATGGAAGGATACCATGTGTCTAGATATAGTAGGATGGCAATTGGGAGCATAATTTCTGATTTGAGCAGCAAGGCTGTTGGTGAGGACATGGCTGGGGGAGTGAATTATTCCTGGAGCTGGACCTAGAGGCAGTGGGTGATTGAAGCAACCACCAATCAGGGCAACAGATGTCCAACACAATAGTTAAAGATATGGTTACAAATGAAGAACTATGCAAGAGAAGTGGTTTGAAGGATATGATCAGAGATGATACAGAATATGGATATATATATATAGACATAGAATACATATATAATATATATTATTATATATTATATAATAATATATAGAATATAGACTAGATGTCATACAACTGGGGGGAAAAGACCGGCTGGTTTTATGACAAAAGTGAAGGGTAACTGATGGATAGCCTATATGGTCCATTGGTATCCCTGCAACTTTATGAAAATGTGAAGAATATCCCCTAGCATGTAGGGAAGATATTTGCATTTATAGAGAACATGGACAAGAGTTTCACAGGACAGGAAATCATAGATGGCTTACTATCTTCATCCCTGGAAATGCCCGTATTCGTGATATATGGGAGTATAAGAAAAAACAACTACAACAACAACAATAATAATAATAATAATGTTAGCTAGCATCTAGCTAGCTGGCAAAGCACTTCATGAATATCACCTCATTTTTTGTCTAGTACATTTGAGTTTTGTTAGCTGTATCTTTTCATAGACTCAAATAACAGCATGGAAGGTGGAGCTTTAGAGATCTTAGATGGATAAGAGAAATTTTAGCTCATATTCCCCTTGCAAAAGGCAAGAACTTGACATGTCTACCTAGAAATAGTTTCCAAAGTATAACAGAAAGAAGGAAAAATATCTAGTACCTATAAAAAAAATGGCAAGACAATTAGCAGAGATGGGAGAGTGAAGAAGTAAAAGCTCAAGTTTGGTGTGTATTACATTCAGTCTCAGAAAAGGGAAATGGCTCCCAAATGGTGTACAAATTCAAGTCTTATTGTAGGGTATGAGCAGAAGTTCAGGAGTCACCCAAGAAACACTGTGAAGCCGACAAAATTTGCCAAGTCCTCTCTCCCTTCTCAGAACTTTCTTCCTCTCTTTCAGTGCTCTCTCTCTATGCATTGCCTTTCTGATACCTTTGCCCCACCTCACTACCCAGAGATGCCCACTGTGCAGCCCTCTCTGGGGCTAGCCCACACAAGCTTCAGCCCTGTCCTTTCTTCATTCCCTGGCCTTTCTGACTTGTGGGTCCATCAGGGTCCGGCCTTAATCAACCAATATGAAATAATATGGCAATATTTCCTTTGTCTTTGTATCCCTAGCACCTAGCAAAGTAGTTGGAACATTGATAGCACTTACTTAAATCATCTTGATTGATTGATAACAATATAATGACCTATCTTTCATAGAAAAACGTTTGAATTTTAAGGAAACGTTTTCATCTATTAACCTCCACATCCTAATTACCAAAGTCACAAATGACAAAAGGAAATTATAGACACTATGATAGACACCACTGATTTAGAGACAGATGATGGGGGAGATGTTTTGAAAAACCTTTCATGTCCTTTCATAACCCTGCATATATGGTTGATGGCTATGTCCATGAATGGGATTGACCATGTTGGAAGTACAGCTTCAGGGGTGCTTAGTCTACATTGCTTCTAGAGGGGAAGGCATGACACATCTGAAAGGCCTGTCTTCAGAAACATCTGTGAAATCAAGATTCTGGTTGCTGGCTCTAGTAGAACGAGTACAAAGAACTAGCTTTTTGACTTTAGGCAATTGGAGTCATCTTTCCAGGTCTCAATATCTTTGTGAGTAGATAGCAACAGACAGTCTCTAAGAACGATGCTGCTTCAAGGGTCTAGCTGAAAAGTTATTCAAAGGAAAACAATGCATATAATAACTACATATTTTACTTCTAGGATCATTTGAGACTTTATTCATAATACCTTTGATGATGAAATAACTCCCTTACACTTTTTATTGTTGTTGTTCAGTCATTTCAGTCACGTCCAACTCTTCATGATGCCATTTGGGATTTTCTTGGAAAAGATACTGGAGGGGTGTGCCAATTCCTTCTCATTTTACAGGTGAGGAAACTGAGGCAAAAAGGGTCAAGTGACTTGCTCAGGGTCACACAGCTAGTGTCTGTGACCAAATCGGAACTCAGGTCTTCCTGACTCCTGGCCCAGGGCTCTTTCACTGTGCCACCTTGATGTGGGAGACAGAGAGAGAGAGAGAGAGAGATGACCTGGTGGCCAATCTTATAGTCATGCACCTCTCCACATTTAGCTACTTCTTGGATAGAAGACATATAATCCATCATGATCTAATGGAAAGCACACTGGATTTGGCGTTGGGAAGAGCTAGATTCAAATCTCACTTCAAACACTTACTAACCATGGGTCTTCAGTTTCCTCATCTATACAATGAAATTTGACTGGATGACCTTTAAAGTCCTATTTAACTCTAAATATATAACTCTTTGGCCTGGTCCATATTCAAAGTCTTCCCAGCTTGGTAGGACCTGAGACTCAATAACAACTGCCACAAATCATAGTCCAACTTTACAAGAAATAATAAAAGGATTAGGGAATAAGGTGTCAGAGGTTGAGGATGCCAGAAAAGGATGTGTGTCTGCACACCTGAACCTCTAGGAATACACAACAGTTATTTCCTAGAACCATTTAAGATGCTAGTATTAAGTGTTATAGAAGAAATTAGTCTTTGGTTACATGCTAGGATTTTTAGTGAAGGTATTTCTTGCAAGAGACTTATTGCTGGGACTAGTAAGAGTGTGCTTGGATGAGTAAATAGTGTGTATATCATGGAATAGAATAAAAAATTCTGTGCAGAAGAGAGAAAGAGAGAGAGAGAGAGAGAGAGAGAGAGAGAGAGAGAG
>NW_027185694.1:5044724-5081623 GCF_028583685.1 Petaurus breviceps papuanus | reverse complement strand
GCATGCAGCAGAAGGCTATGATGTATTCTGTGTCACAGTGTTCACCCTGCCTCCCACACACACATACACACATAGATCTCCAATACAGCCATATTCTTAATTGTACAGAGTACCTGAATGATGAGTTTCAGAGTTCCCTGTATGTTCCACATGGGAAGAGAATGTGCCTAGTAGGGACAAGCAAGACCTAAGGCACACAGTGTCCATGACTGGAAGTGATTGGTTCTTAAGATAAAACCTATTAGGGAAGACTAAAATAGTTCAAATAATGTGATTTTTTTAAAAAAGATGAATAAATAGCGCGCTCTGTCTCTCTAACATGAAAGACTGTTCCAAATCACTAATAAATCAAAAATAAATCTAAAACTTCATATTACACCTATAAAACTGTCAAAGATTACTGAAGTTGGAAATAGTCAATGGTGGAGGGGCTGCTGGAAGACAGGCATACAAATACACTGTTAGTAGAGCTACAAATTAATCCAAACAGTAAGGGTACATAGATCTACAGCTGGAGGGTACCTCAGAGGCCATGTAGTCTAACCTATTACAGATGAGGAAACTGAGACCAAAAAATTGTCCAAGTTCACGGAGGTAGTTAAGTGTCAGAGACGTAATTAGAACTCAGGTCTTTTGATTAGAATCAATGGTCTTTCCACTATCCTATGCTGCATTCTAGAAAACCACTTGAAATCATCCCACCCCCGAAAAGTGACAAAAAGTATATACAGTTTGACCCAGTCCTCTTCTTTCTAGGTATATAGCCCAAGGACATAAAAAAGTTCCATATATGATAAGACATTCACAATAATCGTTTTGTGGCAGCAATATAAATGTATACATACACACACATACATACATATATACATATACACATTTTGAGAGAGGGAGATAGCAAATAGTTGCCCATCAACTGAAGAATGGCTAGAAAATTGTGGTATATGTCTATAATCAAATATGGAAATGATGAGCTCATTGATTTTAGAAAAACAGATAGACTTGCATGAAATTACAAAGAGTGAAATGAGCAGAACCAAGAGAACATTATATACATCGTATATCATGATCCATCCACAGTGTCTGTCAGAGGCATGTGCACTGATAGAATAATTCAGTGAGCTGCCCATCCACCTAGATGACAAAATCTAGACAACACGCATTCTTTGTACACTCCATTTTATCTATGTTTTTCCTTCTAGGTTAATGTCTTAGTCATTCTCACAAAGATGTTATGGAGTTGAGAAAAGCAGAGATACAGAACATCAGTTACTGATATCTCCTTGGTTTTTCTTTCTTTTGTTACTGTTAATGATATCGGTGGTACATAAAATTATTTTGTAATTTTTTCCTCTTTGAGATATCTTGAAAACTGGTCTCTGATAACCTTTCCAAATATGCTGTCTCAAACAAATCTCTTCTATATGTATTTGGTAAAGTCCAGCCAATCTTTCAGATTTCATCTTTGTAAGCAACATTTCCATTTCTCAGGTAGTACAATGGGTCCTGATATGTGGATTTTCTTGTCTTTGATGTTGAGATCTCTAAATGCCTTCAGCATAATCTAGTTTAACTGTATCTCATGCAAAACTTTCTACAGGCTCAACTTTTCCCTCTACTGCCTGTTCACTGTTTTGTGACTACTGCTTTTAATCTTTGATTATTCTAATGTTTTGCACCACAAGGTGTACTCTAACCTGGTGATGCCCTTGTGAAACTCCCTGCTTCATAAAGGTTTAACTGTTTCATGGCTGAACTTTCTAGAATCTTTTATTTCTTTAGCTCTGACAGCTATTTTACACCAGTTAAAATTCTTTAAAAAGAAGTGATGTGAAATGGATTAGACAGGCCAGAAAGTCCCAGAAGCAACTGAATCCAGTAGCCCAATGCTTGACAAATCCATTGACACAAACTGATAAGGGAAGGCCTTTTTGTTTGATAGGAACTTCAGGGAGATCTGAAAAAATTTGGCAGAAAATAGGTTTGAACCAGAGTCTCATACATTATATTACAAATAAATGTGCTAGTTTAATTTAAATGGTTCACATTAGAGATAGAGGAGCTAATTTTGCCATCAAAAAGTAGAGAAGAATTCTTAACCAAACAAGGAATAGACATTATCGCATCAAATAACTCCAATTATATAAAATTTAAAAGTTCTTATTCAAACAAAATCAATGAAGCTAGAGTGATAAGATAAACTGTTGGAGGAAAAGGAGTGGATTTTGTACTATATATCGCTGATTAAAAAGTAAAATCCGAGAAGTATAGACACTTCCCATTAAGTGATCAAAAGACGTGAACAATTTCTTTTGAAAGAAATTATTTAACCAACCACATGAAAAAATAACCCAAATTACTATTATTGAGAGACATTCAAACTAAAACATCTTTATGATACTCCTAAAGTGTCAAACATAATTTTTAAAAATACCAGAAATAGTCATAGAGAGACTATGTTACAGTCGCAATAATATACTATGGAAATGACCACTGGCTCATCAAACAATTCTGTAAAAAAATAAAATTAATTACATGAGAAAAGGTGACTAAGTTGTTCAGGATCTTTTCATCAATATTACCACTTATGGGTACATCCCCCCCAAGGAGGTCAAAGACAGGAAAAGATCATACAGATGCCAAAATATTCATAGTAGGAATTTTTATGGTGACAAATGTCAATTAATTGAGGAATGACTGAAAAATGATATATGAAAATAATGTAATAGTATTATTCTACATAAGAGAAGGTGGCATAATATATGGCAGGTCAGTCTTGGAGTCATGTAGACCTGAGTTCAAATACCACATCTGAAACTTGTTAGTTGAGTAATCCTGGGCCACCCACTTAAGCTAGGGTAATGGTAATGGTAATTTGAAAATATTCCCTGCCCCTTAATAGGCCGAATGTAATCACATGGAGCCTGTGATGGGAGGAGTTTGCTAAACAGGTGGAGCAGGAAATGAGTTAGAGCAGTTAGAGACGAAAGACAGAAAGGATGTAGGCAAGTAGACAGCTAGGATTGTGAGTGTTTTGTTTATGGGAAGACCCAAGCAGGAGGAAGTCTTGGGGATGGCAGTGCCCTCTACAGTGTTATTGTGTATTGATTTCTTTGTTGCTATGATGAATTTGGCTTTCTGGTGTTGGGATTCAGCTTTCTGGTGTTTAAATAAATGTTTTGGTTCTGTCTTACATGTGGAGAGTCTGTTATATTTTGCCATTCAGACTTATGCTGGCATATTCATAGTCACACTGTTGATGCTATGAATATTGCCTTGGTGATATACCTAGACAAATCTCTAAAACAATAAATTGCAGAACCACTGCTGTTCTACACTAGTGTAAGGAGTTTCCCTACCATGAGACCCCTACACTGATGAAATTGTAGGCCCAAACTAAACAAAAAATCATTATGCTGGAAAAAATAACAAGTATATGGAATTCAGAGAAACTCAGAAAGATTTATATTAACTGACTCATAGGAAAGAAAGGAAAACTAAGAAAATAACCTATACAATGACTCTAATAACATCAAGGAAGACTACACTAAAAGACAGCATAATTCTGACTAATATAACATGCAACTGTGATTCCAGAGGTTTTATGATGAAAAATTATACTTCTGTCCTCTCAATGGAGAAGTTGTAAACCAAAGGTTTGGGAGGGTAAATATCTTGTCAGAAATGGTCAATATTTTGGTTTGGTTTGTTTAACTATTTCCCTTTGTTGCAAGAAAAAAAATCCTATGGGAATTTTGTTTTGGGGAAGTTAAAATGAAAAAAAACATAAATGAAATATTTTAAATGTTTAAATAAATAATGATTATCAAAGTTAATGTCTTTAATCTACTTTCTACTTTTTTTTTAGAGTCAACAGTTCATTTAAATAAGCCATGCCAGAAATGTCATAATTATATGTCGTGTTATCTTTTCATCTTCATCCTTTCCGGCTGCTTGATATTGATTTTAACCTCTGCCCTACTTGATGGTCTGATGGCAGACAGATAGTTGATTCTTGAAATTATTCCCACATTGGTAATCAGTTATTACCTATCCAGTTTCATTTTTTGTGCTGTTGTGCTGTCTTCAACACTCTTCCTGAAGACCGAATTGATAGTATACGGACATGTTGCTTCAAGGTAACCCACAAACCTTTGGTCTTTTTTTTTTTCATATCTTTAATCTCAAAATCACATTTTCCAGTGTATTTTTTGCTGTATTTTTCTGTGCCCACAAGGCATATGTTGATTTAGTTTGGAGGAGCATGTCACATTCTTCTTACAACAAGTGTTAGCACATAAGCCTCATTTGTCTCCATGGATATCTACTGCCCTATATTCCTCATGAGTACTATCTGGCAAGATGACTAAGTGTCCCATGAAATGATGTTGCTTTTGGGTGCCCAATGCAACTAATTCTGCCAACTCTTTTATTAGCCTCTCTGAGAAGAATCCATGAACCATTCTTCCATTTAAGGGTGATACTTTTTGTCTTCTGATTTCATTTGTTGCAAGATTGTCAGTAGGGATGTGATTTAGTTCCTCCAGTAATGTTTCAACTTGTGGGTTATGACAAAATTCAAACGTTGAGTTCTCACAGTTAAATTAAGGCTATAAATTGGCAAAAATCTGAGTGATCCAGAGCTACTTTTTGGCTAGTCTGCCCCTACCACTACAAAAAGCAAAATGATCTTTACTCTAAAAAAACCCCTTTTTTTATTTGTTTTATGGTCTCCATGTCCAAATAATTCTCATCTGACAAACCTAGGCACAATGGAAAGGGCACTTGGACTTGGAACCAGAGGACTTGGATTCAAAACTCAGCTCTGTTACTACCTTATATTGAGCAAGCCTCTTAACCTCCTGTAATGGTAATGGAAATTTGAGGATCTTCTCTGTCCCTTAATAGGCCAAATGTATTCACATGGAGCCTGTGGTGGGAGAAGCTTGCTGAATGGGTGGAGCAGAGCCCTGAGGAAACTGGGAGTCAGAGCAGTTAGAGCTGGAGGGAGGAGAGGATGCAGGTAAGGAGACAGCTAGGTATGGTGTGGCTACCTGCTGTGTTATGGTGTATTAACTTCTTTGTTGCTATGATGGATTCAGTTTTCTGGTGTTGGAATTTGGCTTTCTGGTTTGGGGATTCAGCTTTCTGGTATCAGAATAAATGTTTTGCTTCTCTTATATATGAAGAGTCTGTTATATTTTGTGCTTCAGAACTATGCCAGAATATTCATAGTCATCATTGGTGCTGTGAATATTTTGTTGGTACTACATCTCCCAGAGTCTCAGTTTCCTCATTTATAAAATGAAGTATTAGACTAAATGACTTTGATGTGGTCCTAGCTCTAGATACTAAGATCTGATGACCTAATAAACAAACTTCTCATGAGAAACTTATTTATATTTAGCTAAGGCGATCTTTGGACATCAGTCTCTTTCTGTCCCAGGTCATACTGAAATCATTTACATCTGGTTTACATTCTAAAATTTATGTTCTATTGGCATAAATTTTGATAAACCAGGTTCAGCACCATGTCACGAAGAAGCATTGGAGCAAAACTTCAGTGGCAGCAATTAGGCTTGACTTCTTAAATTAAATGGATTGATATCTTTCTGGCTTGGGGCCATAAAAATGTCCTCTGCAGAATACCCTCTGTCTTATTCTAGCATTACATGGAACTTTTCAAATAGTATAAGCACACTAACCTTGGAAAGTTCTGAGTCAAGTGTTAATTGAGTCAATTATTCTACTTTACCAGATCTTAAAAGAAGGTGTCCTGGAGTCATTGGGAGAAGGGGGGAGGGGAGGGAGGACAACTGGGTAGCACAGTGGATGAGCAGTGCGCCTGAAGTCAGGGTAGACCTGAGTTCAAATATAATCTCAGACACTTACTAGCTGTGTGACCTTAGGCAAGTCATTTGAATGTTTATTTCAGTATCCAAAACTATAAAATGGGGATAATAATAGCACCTACCTCCCAAAGTTGTTGTGAGAATCAAATGAGCTAATATTTGTAAAGCCTTTAACACAAAGCCTCACACGTAATAAGAATATGTAAATGCTAGTGATTATTGTTATCACTGGTAATCATGTTTGTCATCTATGGTTTCTGACATTGGAGGCTCTGATGTCAAGGGAGCTATCCAAGGACTACACCCCTTTCCTCCTATTCATTATGCTGTTAGAGGATGGACAGAAACTAGTGAGGCTAAGAAGGCCTTCCTGCCATCAATGCCCTCAAAGCCATGAAAGACGCCCTTCTGCACAATGTCGGAAAGAAACTGACCCTGAAAAATCTTGAGTACACACAGGTCAGGGTCTCTACAACACTGTGCTCTCCCTACTCAGTACATTTCATGACTTCACTACATAATCACTTATTGATATTACCACATCCTTTTGAAGACTAAGCTTCTTGAGGGCAGTGGCTTTGTCTCAGATATGGAGGCAGCTAAACGGCACACTCCATAAAAGTTGGACCTGGAATCAGGAAAACCTGAGTTTAAATCCCGCCTCAGACACTTCCTAGCTGTGTGACCTTAGGTGAGTCATTAAGCTCTATTTGCCTCAGTTTCCTCAACTGTAAAATGAGGGTAATAACAGCATATACCTAGCAGGGTTGTTGTGAGGAGGATCCAAGGAGATAATACATGAAACCACACATAGTAGGTGCTATACAACTACTTATTCCCTTCATCCCTCCTACTTGGAGTCAGGAAGATCGGAGTTCAGCACTTGCTAGCTATATAACCTTGGGCAAGTCATTTAACTTCTCAGATTTTTGCATCAGACCATAGCATCCTTTTTTTCCCCTTTTTTTGTTAACCTAATGCCCACTATCTGCAATGGCCTTTCACCTTTCTCCAAGAAACAAATGAATTATTTGTTTGGACAGCAATTCTATATGCCTTTCTCCACTTCAAAGCAAGGCTGCCATTTTTTTTTTTTGCTTGCTTGAGACTCGACCTTGACATTTAGATGCATATCCTTAAGCTCTAGAGAAATATCAGCCTATGACCACCCAGCCCAGGAAGGTGTGGCTCCTTCTGAACCACTGGTTGTAACCTACAGATTTAGTACTTACTTCTCTGACCAGTCATATTAGGTCATCTTTTTTTCTCTGGCAGTCATATAATCAGATGCTTTAAGCCTTGGCTTGCCATTAACCAAAAGGAAGAAATCAGCCAACCTAGAATGTTATAGTTATTTCCTTAGCAGCTTAAAGGAAATAACCATTTTCCCTCTCTGTAATTTCTCATGCTTCTGTGAGTTCTCTATGGCCATAAAAAGTCTCTTGGGGACCAAGACAAAGTCATCCAAAGGCTGAAATCTTAGTTTTCTGGGTTTCAATTGTTTACCATGCTCATTAAAAATAATCAGGGAAATAGGAGTCTTTACTATTTTTATGTCCTGTAAAATAAGAGATTTATAGTAGAAAATGTATTAATAGGGATTCATAATCCATAACCATCAAATAATTTACTTAGCTCTCTTGGAAGGCATCTAGTCCATTCTCCCCCTACTCCATCTCCCTCTGAGGAAATTGAAACCTAGAGAAGTTACATAGGGAGTAAGTGACAGTCGGGCCTTAAACCCAAGTCCTCTGGCCCCCAAACCTGTCCTCATACTACTATTTCACCATGGACAAGATTAAAGGCGACCTGTGCCCTGAGTTTTATAAAAGAGGCTTGTGAATCCCATCACTATTGCAAACAAAACTGAAAATGAAATTATTATATACCAAAGAAAATAACCTGCTTTCAATCATTCAAAAGCACTTCTTCAGCACCAATTTATATCCAGATAATAGACTCTTTAGAAATTACTAATACCCATTAAAACAAATTTGGCATGACTTCTTAACATTTTTTAGCTATTAGTCTGACTTATAGTGTATACCTTTATATAATAAAACTGAAAATATTTTTAAAGAATCTAAGATTCAGATGAGTCTTCCATAATTATCTAGACTTAGTGAGGTTTTGCAATATTTTACACTTTTTTCCTTTTACAAATTTTCTTTGCCTGTTCTAAGTTCAAGGGACAGGGGCTGTCCCTGATGTGATATATAGTATAGCCTGCAAGTCTTTAACTTTATTATTATTACAGCAATAACAATAATAGCTAATATCTTAAGGTTTACAAAGTGCTTTACAATATATTATTTCAATTGTTCTTCTCAACTCTGTGAAGCAGGTGCTATTATTACTCCTGTTTTACAGATGAGGAAACTGAGACACATTAGAGGTTAAGTGACTTCCCAAGGGTCACACAGAGGCTGAGGCAATATTTGAACTCAGAGCTTCCTTACTCAGGCCCAGAACTCTATTTATTATACTGTCTAGCTGCCTCTATTTTTTTTTTTTAGTTTTTTAAGTTTTGTTAAATCTAAAATTAAGAGGATTTAGAGCTTCAAATCATCTGAGAAAGTCAGCATGGTAGTCAGTGTTCACAATAAATCTTCAAGTCTGCCCAAGTCCTTCCAACAAGATTACACAGCTACACTTTTATTTGACAATTTTGTAAAAATTGTTAATAAAGAGTGTCAGGAGATGAAGAGGTTTGACAACCAGAAAACGTGATTTTTATAGATAATAATTTCTCTTTTAAATAACTAACTTTTATTTCAGTGAGGGTAACCTCAAGGTCCAGAAAGTCACTACTATGATGATTTTAATAACAGAGTAAACATGTTTTCTTTTAACAAAAAGAAGCTATGGAAACTTCCTTCACCATCTAGGAAGACAGGGAAGCTGGAGGAAGCCTGTTCCTGAAGGAGAAAACCAAGCTATAGCAGCTAATTTCACTCAACCAGGACAAATCCAACAATGACCAGCTAATGAGGAGGATCTTCCCTGTGTTGACACACTTCTAAAATTAACCTAATGAATGATGTGTTTATTTAGCTGTAGTTTATTTAGGGGCTTTCTGCACATCAAAAGGTTGTGTAAAAACATAGTAACTGCCTCAGGAGTCAGAGTAAACAGCAAGCATAATCCTTCACTTTGTCAGTTTCAACAAGAACTGCTTTGATTAATGTACTAATAGTTTCTAATGAAGACAGCAACTATCAGTTACATAAACAAACCACAGCTTGACAACAGCAAACATTAATTAACTGCCTGTAGTGTACAGAGAGTCTTGCAAGGTACAGAGTTAAGTAGGACAAATTTCCTGACCTTATGGAATTTATAGTCCAGGAGGGAGTAATCCTTGTACAAGGTAGGATTTTCGTAAGGTTTTGGAGGAAACCAGGAGGCAGAGAAGACAAGGGAAAGAATCTGAACAGGAGTCAAGGGAGATGGAGTGTCTGGTGGGAGGCACAGCAAGAAGGGCCAGTCACTGGATCAATAGGTATATAAGGGTTAGTAAGGGGTAAGAAGATTGGAAAGGGTAGGGGTTGGAGAGAAGATTAGAAAGGGTTTGAGCTCAAAACAAAGGCTTTTGTGTTTAATCCTAGAAGTGATAGGGAGCCACTGGAGTTTATTAAAAAGGTGGTACTAGGTGAGATTATTTTTAACTAGGAGGATTAAGAGTCCAATATGTGGTAGCATTTGAATTTATCTTTAAAGAATAAAAGGACAATATCCCAGGAAATGGAACAGTATGACCTAAAATTACCAAAGGAAGACTACACAGTAAGTGTTCAGAAGACAGGATAGTTCAGTTAGGCTAGATTGTAGAGTATTTGGAGTGGAGCAGTGTTGAGATAAATCTAGAAAAGCAAAATGATGCCAAATTCAATTTAATTCAATGCACTTTTCTTTCTCACCTATTATACGCCACTATAGCAAGTGTTGGAGATGCTATAACAAAAAAAAAGAAATGGTGTCCTTCAAGAGCTTACATTCTAATGAGGAAAACAAAAGATACACAGATAAAAATGAAATAGATATAAAGTAAACCCAAGTTAATTTCAGGAGAATGAAAAGTACTACTGATTGGGGAAATCAGGAAAGATATTTTGAAGAAAAATAGCATTTGAGCTCAGTCAGAAGGAAAGTAAGGGTTACTTAAAAAAAAAAAAGGCAGTCCAGTTGGACCAAAATGTGAATTGCCAGACAGAGCATAATGCAGAGGGCCCTGAAGTCCAGGCAGATGATTGTGAACTTTATTTGGGAGATAGTAGGGAACCACTAAAGATTTCTGAGCACCAGAAACACACGAATAGATAAGATTGTTCTGGTATGAAGAACAGGTGAGATAGGGAAAAGAGACGTGGGAAAACTTTTAGGAAGTTATTGTAATACTCCAAATAAGTGGCAGTGGAAAAAGAAAGAAAGGGATAGATGGGAGAGATATTGAATCACAACCAGAAGATGGCAACAGGAATAGGGAGAGAGTTAGAGGATGAGTATGAGTCTTCAGCCAATAATTCCTAAGAGGAATTAGGGATGTTTGCCATGGAAGGGAGAAATGGGGGGGGGGGGGGGGGGGGGGGGGGGGGGGGGGGGGGGGGAGGGGGGGAAGGGGAGGGAAAGAAAGAATGATAAAGGGGTGTGGAAAGGGAAGAGTATTGTGAAAGGAACTGTGATAAAAGTCTTCAAATATTTGAAGAGATAACATGTCCCAGACTTGGACTTCTCAATTCAGGAGAACAGAATTAGTAAGTAGAAAGGTTGAAAATTACAGAAAAGTTTGATATAAGGAAAAGCTAAAGTATAATACAAGTTGTCCAAAAGTGAAATCTGTGTGTGTGTGTGTGTGTGCGGTTCAAATACAGCCAGGATGCCTACTTGTCAGCAATACCGTAAAAGGGATTCTTGTGAACTAAATAGACTCCAAAGTCCATTCCACTTGGAGGATGGAGAAGAGTCTATATATTTCAGGTGGTGCCATGGGAAATAAAACATATATATATATGGAAGTGCTTCTAGCCCCCAAAGCACTAAAATTACTGATTAGAAACCAATGAAATTATTGATTGTATTTCAATGATACATGTAAGTAAAAAATATGATATCTTCTGCAAAAATAATCTTAAGGCATGGGTCTTAAGACACAAATCTAAAGTCTTCAATGGTTTCCCATTGCTTCCACAAACTCAACAGTCTAGTATTTAAGGTCCTCCATCATCTGACTCCGACTTCCCTTTCTATCCTTATTTCATATTATTCCCCTTTACAGACTCCATTCTAGTCCCTTCTGATTTGATAACAATTCAACAAAAATATATTAAGTGTCTGCTTTACTTAAGGCGCTGTCCTAAGCACTACAGATAGGGAATAGGGATGAGACTTGAGATTTTGTTGGTACAGGGAACTCCCGGGTGTGTCAGCTTCTATCTGTGCAAGCCAGCACCTTCCCTGCAGCCCATAGACTTCTGAAGTTGCCTAGAGCATTGAAAGATTCAGTGACTTACCCAGCTTTCCAGTCATGGAGGGGATCCATCTGATGTAAAAGCATAGAAACAGAAGACGGAATGTGGAGTTTAAACAACTAAATCTGGGAGCCAGATTGTGGATGGTTTTAAACAGATGTGGAGAAAGTGCTTGCCTAGTATTGAAATGCCCATGGCCTCATATACTAAGCCCCTATATGTAACAAGTTTGGAAATTACTGAATTCTTCCTGAACTCGTAGGTGCTTAACCAGGAGCCCCTCTCTTGTGAGAAACAGACCTGGCCATACTTCCTGAGAAGATGTCAGAATGATCCTGGACATCTGGGTCTCACAATAAATCAGGGCAAGGACTATACAACTGTCCAGACCAAGGCCTGGCTACAACGGATGTGCTTATCTACCATTGTCAGACTAACTTTACTTCCCACAAGACTAACTTTGTTTCCCACACCTATTTTTGGTGGTTTTTGACTTTAAATATTCCCCCTTTCCCTATGGTCGGGGCAGCTCTCCTAAGGTTCCTTGGGAGACTGTCACTGGCCAGCTTAATAAACTGATGCTCATTAATTGACTAGGCTTGGGTTCTTTTTCTACGTGTACATTTCAGTCTGATTTCATACTTCTGAACAAGCAAATTGTATTCAGAGTGTTATTGGGAAGAAGAGGAAGATGAAAGAACAGGTGTGAATGAGTATTACTTTAGAGACATGATATTCTTCATGGACTAGAACAATCAAGCACCATGTTTTACTTTACTATGGTGATCTACAGCCTTCTCAAGAATCAGTAACACCTTTAAGGAGCAAAATTTATTTGTCATCCACTGCCTGTTATAAACCATACTATAAGTATCTGTTGATTTATAAAAATGCATAATGACCAGTTGGCCATGCTTCATGTACACATGGACTTGAAGTAGCTTCTTACAACAACCTCAAAGCCCCATAGTCTGGGGACTATTGCTTTAGAGTTTATAAAGGTTCATACAGAAACTGGAATAGTTGATCCTATTTGCATATTGGCTTGAACTCCTCGGAGAAAAAATAAACAAGTATCTGCCCCTGTGTAATATACAGACATAGTAGTATCATTACCATTAATAATTTAATTATACATACTAATTGTTATATCTTATGTGCTCTAATGAAGGCAATTTAGCTATCTTTTGCCATTAAAACATGAGGATGTTGTGAAATTGCAATTCAAGGTGACAGGTATAATGACTCTGGCTAAGAAAGTAGATTTATATCTGAAGACAGACAGCCTCTTTGGTGTGTTTTTGCAGGGAATATTTATGTTTTCTTTTTCCTCTTTTTTCTTTTTTTTTAAGGGAAGGCAAAGGAAAAATTTCCACCTCCACTGTTGAGTTTCCCCAGTGGTATCTGGGGCAGTAACCCTTCAAAATTAGCTACCAATCAACCCCAATTCCTTTGGTAACCATTGTAATAACATTAACATGATGAACTAATGGGATATTAATGTGGCCATAATAGGCATTTCCATAGGAGTTCCATTGTAATTGAGTAGGTTAATAATGTACTGTAATCTGGGCTTGGCAAGAGTGATGTATGATACATGTAGGAAAGCAGGATTCTGATGGCTTGCAGCTTGTAAGTCATTTACTCTTTAAAAAGAGAGGGAGAGACCAAAAAGAAGAAACAGGTGCATGAGTGAACAAACACTCCCAAGCAAACAGAGCTCAGCCGGGTTTCAACCCATAATCCTCCAGGCATTTAGAAGCAGTGTATATATTTAGCTTTTTTTTTCTTTTAATTTAAATCTTCAATAGATTTTTGGCAGTTAGTTCTTAGGATATTTATTTATATGGTTAAATATGCATCAGGTAGTTTATTCATTTATGTGGCTTTTCCTCTATAAATATTTAACAAACTGTAATTATAGATGGCAGTGAATTGGGAAGTCAGCCACAGTGGCATCAGTGGTTCTCTGAAAAGAAATAGGGGGTGGGGGAAGGGAGGAAAGCACTGAAGAGCTGGCTATTGTTTGAAAGAAATAAAGGAACAGGGCCAAGAACCTGGAAAGAAAAAAAAAGAAGGGCTAAGAAGATGGGAGAAAAACAAACAAACAAAAAATGCCATTGTAAATCCTGCATATGCAGAGGCTTTCAGCTGCATTCAAGAGGATACCTACAAATAACCCTGGTTTGAGCTCTGTCAAAAGACTGAGGAGAGAAAAGAGCGAGGTCTTTGTATAATTATTTATTCTAGCAAACAACAGCACATGGCCAAGCAGAGCCCTCCCAGTCCCTGAGCTAATATTTAGAAGCCATTGTAACTCAAGGGCAATTTCAAAACCCTCTTCCTCTCTCTAAAATGAAGGGGAGGGGGAGGTGGAAAGAGGGAAGAGGGTGCAGAGAGGGAGGCAAATGGAGGTTTCAGTCATCTGAGGACAAAAACAGTGATAAAATTCAGCAGTCACCCATGGCAGGCAAACAATTGGGAAGAAAGTAGACAGGCTGGCCTAGCAAGCCTGACAAAGAGAGTATGCTACCAGGTGCTCCCATGTGTTTTTTCAAAAAGACATTCTGGTTTTTGTTCAGTTTTTTTTTTTTTAAACATAACTGGCCCCATTTCAGAACTCTTTAACAATAAATGCCACTGTCCATTCCAGTCAGTTCTTAATCCTCTCTGCCAGGAATTCCTTTTCCATGTAGTTTAATAAAATATTTTAGAGTCTAAACTCTGGGGGCAGCTAGGTGATGCAGTGAATAGAATACCGACCCTGGAGTCAAGGAATATGAAGTTCAAATCCGACCTCTGACACTTTACACTTACTAGCCATGTGACCTTGGGCAAGTCACTTACCCCCAATTGCCTTGCCCTCCCCCCTCCAAAAAGAAAAAAAAATCTAAACTCTGCTCTGCCTGCAGACAAGTTTCTTTCCATAGGTTCTTTATAGAATTCTGTGAGGCTAGCCCTCTGGACTGAGCCTAATTTAAGTGTCAAGGCTAACATAAGGTTATACCTGATTCCTACCCCATGCTGGAGCCTTCCCTTCACCACCAGCACTCCCAAATTACTTTGTGTTTATTTACATGCATACATGTAATTCTTCCCCCACACCAGCAGAAGGTAAGCTCCTAGAGGGCAGGAATGATCATTTCTGTCCTTGTATCCCTAGGCCTAGCACAGGATAACAGGTGCTTAACAAATGCATGTTGAATGAATGAATGAATGAATGAATGAATGAATGAATGAATGAATGAATGAAAAAGCATTTATAAAGTGCACACTATTATGTCAGGAATTCTGTTTAGGTCTTCGGATACAAATACAAGCAAGCAAGATAGTTACCCTCAAAGAGCTTACATTCTGATGAAGGACAACGGCACACTAGGAGCTAGAAGAAGCTAGAAAAGAAAGAGTACCACTGTTTCATGATTTCAAAATGGCCAGAAAATGGTCTGCAAGACAAGGCAAACATTCATCTTTCAAGGTCAGGAACTCTGAGGCAAAACCTACATGAGATAACCCCAGAATGGAATTTAAATAACCTGCTCTTTTCTTCCCTCATGCTTTCACCTGAAACCTGATTCTTTAATATCTCTCAAAACTAGTCCTTCTACCCAAAACAAACAAACAAACAAACAAAAGGCCATCGGAAATTCCTGGGAAGTTGTTTTGATTTCAATTGTACAAAAACCCTAAATTATTTAGAGACTAACAGTCCAGTGGACAGAGTATCCCTTCTTACTTCCCTCCATTCATTCCACCCAACATTTCAGTGCATTTTATTAATTTTATTAGACCTCTAATCTAAAAAAAAAAAAAAGTATGTGATCTAGTGGGAAAACCTAGAGGCCAGAATTGATGGGGGAGAATGAACTCCAGTCCCAAATTAATCAGTAACAAATAACATGACAGGCAAAAAAATCTTTGTCTGTGACTCAGTTTCCTTTGTAGTAAAATGAAGCTGTATTCATCCATTCAATAAGCTTTTATTAAGCTCTATGTTCTAGGCACCTTGTCAAGTGCTGGAGATAAAAAAAGACACAAACAAAATGGCCCCTGCTTTAGGAGAGTTTACATTATAGGAGAGAAGGGGAGCAAGAGTGAATAATAGTACTGAACAAATATGTGCTTTATAAGAGTTATGAAATAAGGGAACCATTGGTTCCTCTTGAGCTGGGGAGTAACATAGTTAAACATTGTGCTTTTAGTAACATCAATTTGTCATCTGGATAAAGGATGGATTGGTGAGGAGAGAGACTGGAATTAGGACAACTAATTAAGAAGTTACTGCAACAAACCAGGAGAGACCCTAAACTAAGGTGGTAGTCATGTGACATAAGGTATTATAGGGATAGAACTAGCCAAGACTTAGCAACTGATTATAAATCAGGGATACAGAAGAGGGAAGCATTGAGAACAACTCTCAAGTAGCAGCCCTGGGTGAGTAGGAGAATGGTGGAACCCTCAACAGAAACAGGGAATTAAGGAAGAGTGGTCAGTTTGGTAGAGGTCGGGGAAGGAGAGGAATGAATGCTGTTTTGGAATTGTAGAGTTTGAAATGTCTGCAGGACATCCGGTTGGAGATGGCCAATGAGCAGCTGGTAATACTGGATGAAAGTCAGAAGTCTAGGACTGGATATATATATGGATCTTCAATAAGATTGAATCTACAGGATTTAATGATCTCTAAGAGAAGGGAAGAGGACTCAGGACAGAGTCCTGGGGTATGCCCATGTAGGTGATGGGAAGAAGAAGGGAAGGGAAATCTGTATTTACATAGTATCTTCTTCATGCCAGGAACTGTGATAAGCACTTTCCACATATTATCTTATTTAATCTTCACAATAACCCAGCAAGGTAGGTGCCATTATATCCATTTTACAGTTGAGGAAACCAAGGCAAACTGCGTTTAAGTGATGCCCAAGGGCACACAGCTGAGGCTGGACTTGAACTCAGGTCTTCTCAACTCCATGTGATAATCCACAATGAGGAGTAGCCAGAGAGGAGAACCAGAGAAAATCCTCATACCCCTTGCAATATTAGGAGAATAGGGAGATAGAGAAAAGTTTCAGCAGGTTGGATGGCTCCTTGTGATGAATTTATGGGAGGACGTGGTCAAGAGCTCCAAAGATTGACAGGCAGAGATGGGCTGGGATTCCAGTCAGTCAGTAAACATTTATTAAGTTTCTACACAAAATCCCAGGAAAGAGTGTCTAGGAGAATTGCTAGGTACTCAACAGTATTAAATGTTGCCCTGAGTTTAAGAAAGCTGAATACTGGAAAAGGTTCAGCATATTATAATAATACATACTCAATGACATAGATAATAATAATTTCCATAGCAACTTCACAGCATTGTCATGAGGGTAAAATGAGAAAGAAGAGTTGAAAGTACAAGTGCAAAGTTAAAAATTAAATATATACAATATAATTTATTAGCTTTAATAATGTTATTGGATTAATAATAGCAAGGTATTTCTGGGCTACTGTGAAATGTGAAAATATGAAATGCAAAAGTATTTATGCAAATTTAAACATATGTTAATTTATTGTAGGTACTAATACCCTTCTAACTAAAAATCTCAACGTTCTCTCTCAACAACCTTGTTATCAGATCTAACAGGTTTCAGTTCTGTCCCTGCCCAAGAAAAAGGTCAATTAATGGTGAAATAACAGAATAAAGAACGAAGCAGAACGCATGTATCATCCACAAATGTGTGATCTGCTGTGGAATAAAGGACGGTTGGGACTGGCACTTACCCCCCTCTAAACCTTTTTCCTTATCTGTAAAATGGAGATAATGATAGTACCGACCTTAAAGGGTCGTGTTAAGGGATACAATGGGCTCACAGGCTGCAGAGGACTGGGGCCAGGCTTGGCGGGAGACGAGGGGAGGGATGACGCCCCACCCACTGCAGGAGAAGCATTTCCATTGGCCCTTGCCTGAGGAGAAGGGCCAATAGGAATGCTTCGCTTAGGTGCGCTTGCTCACCAGACCCAAGCTTTATTCAGCCTGACCAATAGAGGGTGCTTTGCAAATCTTAAAGTTCTATGTAAATTATTATCAATTATTCTAAATTACTTTGCGCCCTGGGCGTTACAGCTGTGCTACCTGGAGACAGCTCCACGGCTTGCCTTTCCTCTCTGTTTCCTCCGATTGAATGCGCGCTCTCTCCTTGCCACCTCTCTGAAAGCTATCTCTAAGATCCGATTTCCCTGCAGAGTCTTACCCTGTCCACACCAGCAGCCACCAGGCTCCTGCCCGGCCTCCCCGTCCTCCAGAGTGAGCCAAGGACAGCCATCCTTGCGCCAGCGTTCCCTTGGCATCACGCTCCCAGAGCCCTCCTTTCCTCCCCCACCCTCACAAGGGCCGGGCACTAAGGGGCAGTCGTCCCTTCTCCCAGGGAGTCTACACCACCGCTCGCAGTGACTTCTGCTCTACCCCCAAAATCCAGTAGAATTTGGCACAAAAGCAAAATATCCTAATTGGGGCTCCATTTAGCACTTATCACATGCAGCCTGCTATCGCTAATCCCAGTGCTGTTATATGATAGGGAGGAATATGCTGCCTCTGAAGATTAAAAGTCATAATAATAATGATTATCAAGTTATCACACAGAGGGCAATGAGGAGGTGCTTAGAGGGTCAGGCCAGACCGCCCCACCTAACCAACGCGGAGTGGTGAAGAACAGCAGTAAAAGACATCATGAGGAATTATATGGCCGGAGAGAGGATGGGCTGGCCATGTGGTCAGAAAAAATGATCAGTGGAACAAGAGTTGCTCAGACCCTGGCAATGTCAGGGAAAGTGAGCAAGGCTGCCAGAAGCCTGGGGGTGGACCTCTTGTGTTGAGAGCCCCAAGGGATGGACAAGCAGGGATGGGTTGCAATCTCAATCAGTCAGTCAATAACCCTTCATTAGGGGGCCGAGTCATTGCCAGACACTTTAGTAAGTGCTAGGGATACAGAGAGAGGCAGGATCTGGCATCACGGGGGGGAACTCCCAAATCAATGAGATCACAGGTCTGTGGGACCTGTTTTAATCTTTCCCCTGGATTGTTAGTATCTCAGGGTAGAGATCTTTTGTGTTCTTCCGCAGGGCCTCTTTCTTACTTGTTTGTTGATTGGTTTCTTTAAATACTGGAGCTGTGATCTCTTTGGAAGATTGGGCTGAGATTCCTTCCAATGAGGGAGGGGAGAAATGCTTCGACCGATGCAGATTTGTACCTGCTCTGCAAATGGTCACCTTAAAAGCTTTCCTGGTATCACAGAGGGGTTGTGATTTGCTCAGGGACACATAGCCTGAATATATCAGTGGGGCAATTTGAACTTAGACCTTTCTAATTTTAAATCCTGCCCTCTCTCCACCACACCAAACTGGCCAAAAGACCTGGACTGGAGCCCTAGCCTAGCTTGCCCTTCCCTCCTGAGTTTATCATGTGTGTTATTTGGTAGTATCATTATCTGTACATTTCATATATCCCCCTACTCTACCAAAGTCATCATGAGGCCTGGGACTTGTCTTTTTTTTTATTAGTTTTATTTTTAATTTGTGGAATAAGACAAGCATTTCCATAACAATATAATTAAAAACATTGCACAGGAAATTGTAAATCTATTATGTACAACTTGTTATTCCTTTTAAATATATGTTAAAATTATGTAAATTTATTTTTCTTCCTCTACCCACCTGCTCTATAGCGATAACTACCATTTAAACATAAATATGAATATATATGTGTGTGTCCATGTGTGTAAAAATCATTCTATACATACTTCTATTTATCAGATACAGATAGCATCTTCCTTCATATGTTCTTATATGATAAGAATATATGTCCTCCTATGTCCCCTTATGATAATTCATGTCAGTAAAAGGTCAAAGGAACAGTAGATTTGGCATTAGAAGACCTGTGTTGAAATGTTTCACCTCTGTGTGACCTCCCCCTTATCTTCTAACTTCTCTGGACTTCAGTTTCTTCCTGTGTAAAATGATTATACCTGAAGTCTAGCTCCAAATCGACAACCCTAGCAGCTACCATCCTCACAGGGCCTGTTGTGAGGATCAAATCAGATAATACTTGTAAAGCACTATTTAGCCTATAAAATGCCTCACAAATGTGAATTGCCATTAATTAGTGCCTACTTTCTTATCTTGCTAACGTTTCTGCATTTACAGAGGAGAAGAGGAGGCAGAAGAATTAATATGACATAGTTTCATAGAAGGATGGATTAGGAGCTGGGGTTTAAACATGTTTAAAAAAAGAAAAACAAGTGACTCCAAAAGGCAAACACAAAGTTAGCATACCAGATGCTAAAAAAATGGCAGTGAATATAAAGTGTCTCCCTCCTGTTTGAGGAAGTATCTCCTGTCCCCTTCCCTTATTCTGGGTTACCCAGAGATATAATTTATGATGGGTTCACAAACAAAATGGTCAATGGTTCAGTACAAACCAAACATGAGCAGACACATTTCTAAATCCAACCGTCATGCTGCTTACACAATCTGTTGATCCATTGAACAAATATATGTTGAAAGATTAGGCGGGAGTTGACTGCCATTCAGTAAGATAAATGTAGAGTAGACTCATTTTCCGCCTGAGTTAATGCTTAAGGATTTGTATGAGAAGTGGGGGGTTGGGGAGAGGATGGGAGGAAGGGAAATTCCAGTCACCTAGATCTTTGGAATGAGATTATCTGGCCAAGGACCTCACACAAAGGCCATCTTTCACACACTGAACTGTCTTTCTCCCTTATTCTTTTATTGTGGAAAAAAAAAATCCTAGGAAATAAACCAGTGCTCTAGGAGCACTTGCCTTGGCTACTCAGGCCTTGTTGATAGAACGACAGGAGACAGAATGTTTTATATAGTACAGTTTGAGATTTAAAAGGAGGAAAAAAAGAGTCAGCCTGTCATAAAGGCTCATTGTTACACAGCTGTCTCATAAAAGGGCTGTGAACCATTAAGCTATAGTGAGAACGGAAAGCCTGAAGCTGGAAAGGCAGTGTTCATGCTGGTGTGTCCAATGCCATCCCCTGGCAGAGAGCATGTATAACCTTTATTCAACTCTCACTTGTTGACACTTTCCTCAATTAGGGTGTGAGGCAAGTCTTCTGGAGTTGCATTTGTCCAGCTTTGCTCAGCTGAAAAAAAGACAGCACTTCACTGTTATTGATCCTTTTCTAAGTGTTTGGTCTTCACAAAAATGTTTTGTTTCAAAAAAAAAGAAAGAAAGACATGGGAGGGGGACAAGATAGAGGGGAAAGAAAATAAAAAACAGGAGGGATTGAAAAGAAACCAGCCATTTGTACAACATGAGAGGAATTTCCTTGATTTGTAAACCTGGGGCATGGTTACAATACAATCCTGTAACCATGTGGCACTCTTGTTTAGCAAGCTGAGAACAATTTTCAGAGGCATCCAACAACTCAGACCCGGTTGGGTATATATTTTTTTTAAAAAAACAACAAAAAAAAACACTGAGAACCAAAAAAAGAGAGTGCTTTTGACCCATTAGAATATATGTGCTTTAAATGTATTTAAAGCCAAATTGATTTAACATTTATTGAATGCCTGTAAGGTACATGGTTCTATAGCAGACACTTGATAAAAACAGAGAGGAATGGCTAGCATCCCAGTAAATGTATGTTTCTTGAAGTCACAGACTGTTTAGTTTTTCACTTTAGATCCCCAGGGCCTAGCACAGGGCCTGGCACCTAGTAGGCACTTAAAAAATGCTTGTTAAATTTAATTTTCCTTACAGAGTTTTATCTAAAGGAGTCTTGGGGAAATGCAAAGAATAAAATACTGAATTTTTTTTCTCTCTTGAAGCATGGAGACAGACAGGGACTGCTTGAATTAAATTCAACAGACACATATTGAATACCTACTAAGTATAATGCCCTGGGGAAAGTTCTGAGGATATAAAAAACAAGAGTCCTTTCCTCAAGGAACATATATGGTAGATAGAGCACTGGACTTGGAGTCATACTGGCCTGGATTTGAAACCTGCCCCTAATTATTTACTGGCTGTGTGGTGATGACCCAATCACTCCTCTCTGACCTAGTTTTCTTATCTATAAAATGGGAGTAATAATTCCCATAGTACCTGCCTTACAGAATTATCACAAAGCTCAAATGAGATAATTTATATTAAGTACTTTGAAAACCTTAAAGCCCTTAATAAATGGCAGTGATTATTGTTCTACTGAAGGATACTATCTTTACAGATAATGATAATATGAGATAAATTAGGGAGGGAAAGACCACTGACTAGGGGAATGAGGAAAGACTTCATGATGGAAATGGAAGCTCGGTTAAAACTTGAAGGGATCCCAAGGATTCTGAGGGAAGAGATGAGGAGGGAAGGCAACCCAGACACAGAAGGATGGCCTGCACAATTGTGCAGAGATGGGAACTAGAATTTCAAGTTTGAGGATATTAGGCCAGTTTGGCTGGCATATAGCTTTATGAAGGAGAGCTGCATGAAAGAAGGCTAGAAACGTAGGTAGGAACTAGTGAGTGAAGGGCCTTAAATGATAGGTTGAGGAGTTTATATTTTGTCCTAAGGGAAATGGAAAACCATTGGAGGTATTTTAGCATTTGTAAGGTGACAGGACTTCATTGCTATTCATCCTTTGCTATTGATCAATGCCCCCGGCTTTATTTATTTATTTATTTATTGCCCATTTTACAGGTGAAGAAGTTGTGGTTTACCCAGGGTCACATAGCTAATAAGCAGGAAGCAGGATTTGAACTCAGGTCTTCCTGACTCCACAATCCAAAACACAGTGCCACCCAGCTGAATATATAGATTCGGGAATCAGAAAGCAACGAGATTGCCAAAAGCAGGGATTAGAACTACACTGAGGGATGGGGGTGGTAGAGGTGATGGAGATGGTCAAAATTGGGAATTCCTGCACCTGGGGGTAAATTAAAGAAGTAAAGGGGAGGGTCTGCAGAGTTATAATTGTGACAATGGGGACTGAGGTTAAACTTGGACCAGGAGAAGGTGCCAGGGAGCTGAGTTTTGGGAGAGGAGTACCATGACAACAGGACCCTGGAGATGGAGGCAGAAGCTATTTATTATAATGCCCCAATCTGAGGCACGGGGACATCATTCCCCAAGGAATGAGGCAGCATGTGCACGCCTCCCAGGATGTCGTGGTCCAACCAAATCATCAGTGCCTTGGGGCAGAGCCTTGGTGTCACTTATCACCAAGATGTCACTTGAGGACATCTAAATTAAAGGATCAGGAGATAGCCAATGATCCAGTAAAAGAAACTGAGAAAGAACAGGTAAACAAGAGAACAAAGTGAGAAAGGTGACAACAGAAGGAAGCCAGAATGGGAAAGAGAGCATTGGAGGAGAGAGTGATCAATCGTGTAAAAAGCTACAACAAAATCAAGCAGAAAGAGAACTGAGAAAAGGCCATTAGATTCAGGAGTAAAAAGATCATTGGTAATTATGGAGTTACCCATGCATCAACTGCTGGGGTCCAAAGTAAGGGGGTAAGGGTTTAAGAAGTGAGTGGGTAATGGAGAAGCAAAGGCCAAGAGTATAAACAATTCTCTCTAGGAGTTTAGTAGCTCAGTCCTCTCAGGGGAAAAAGGCTTTGTGGGCAGTTAGATTGAGCAAGGCCTTAAAAGGAAAGAGGGAGATATTTTGGTGGCTATGGAGCATAGAGCAGATTGTTGTGAGTAGAGAGGGAAGTCATGGGATAAGGTTCAAAATCAGGAGATGCAATAGAATCATACAAAAGAAGAAGGAAAATGAATCAGTGAATGAATAGAAGAATCCATAAATAGGCTTGCTAGGCTGGAACAGAGGGATAGCAGCAGTAGGTGGTGGGGAGAATTGAGATATTAACTGGCTGTTGGGTGGTCTTGAAATGATTTTTAAGCAGGCAAGGTAGCCTTCACTTTTTGGTTTGTTTGTTTGTTTAAATGCATCAAAAAGAAGCTGAGACATGTTGGAACACGAATTGATATACCCAAGCCTCCCAGCAAGGCTTCCCCAGGTTCTCATTCATTCCTTTTTCCTCTCCTTCCATACAGGTCACCAAACAGAAGAGGTTAGTAATCAACACATCACAGCCCTCTACTTCAGGTGATTTAAACTTCACCATAGGTCTTAGCAGGCGCGAACGATGAACGATGATATTTGTACACCGCTCGTAGAGCTAGAACCATTCCTCCAGCACAGCACCCATCCTCTCTTCCTGTTAATAGGTCTATTTCTCAAGTCCACTTGTCTTGCCAATAAAGCTAACTTTCTACCTGGCATTAGCAGTCCCAGTAATGCTCTAACTTGTGACCCTGTCAATCTGGATCTTATTTTATGCTGTTTGGTTGCTTTACCCAAATGTCAATGACTGAATTTTAAATAATGTTAAACATCTGATCACTTCTCTTTTTGGAAGGATAGCACTTGGCAGGCCTAAATTTTAACTACTAGGCAGGAAAGCTCCAATGTGGTTCTAATGAATTCACTGGAGACAGTTTGCGTTTTAAAGAAAACACATAAACTTGACCATCTGGATTACGTTATAGTAGGTTATGAGGAAGGGATTTGTGTTTTGTTTTCTGGACTCCTGTCCATACCTCTTACATATGTCTGGGAACACTGTATTTGGTACAGTTGTGGACTGACAGGTAATAGGGGGTCCTTTGTCAAGCTTCTCTCTTTTGACCAGCAAACTTCAGTAATCAGTCACCTATGGGAATTGGAAAGACTCACTTGATTTACAACTCCTGATCATTTGTTGAATGGCCTTTAATTCATAGCCCTTCTCCTCCCTTTATTTCCCCAAGTAGGAGGTATAAATCCACTGACATATCATAAGTTGACCAGCAGAGTGGCCCAGTTCTCAGAGAGCTGTTTTAGAATGTAAGGCAAGCTGGCAGCATAACAGAACTCAATGGGCTTTTTTACCTAGATGGGAAGAATGTGGTCCTGATTCCTCTTCTTGATGTGTCTGTGTGTGTATGTCAAAAAGATGGATTCTAGATGGATCTGAGCATGGCCCACTTTGGCTAGGATTCTGACTAGCGCTGATGGGACTTGCATGAATGAAGAGCAAAGCTAAACAGTTTGTTGTGATGCCTTAGGGAGAATGAGGGGGAAAAAAAACCAAAACACCACTATCATATAACAGGACCTGCACCAAAGCCCACCAAAAGAAAAGTCCATTCTAAATTCTAAAGCTCAGAGCAGATCTGCCCTGGTGGTGAAAAGCTAGTTCATCTGAGATAATATCATATTATAGAAAGCTTAACTTAAAGGAAGCAAGATTTTTTTCACTAGTGAAAGATGAAGAGTGACTGCCTTCCTGAATGTGAATGAGAAAAAATTTAAGCATGATTGTGTTAAAAATTGAGGTCCACAATTAAGTCTAATAGGTCTTAGGATCATAAATCAAAGACTGGAAAGAATATTAGAGGCCACTGAATCCAACCTCCTCATTTTTACAGATGAGGAAACAAGTCCAGGGATGTGGAAGCAGTTAGCAGGCTCAGTGTAGAGAGATCTGGGCCTGGAATCAGGAAAACCGGAGTTCAAATTCAGCCTCAGACACTAGCTGTGTGACCCTGGGCAAACAAGGGTTAAAGTAACCTCAGTCTGTGTCACTTTCCTCAAATGTAAAACTGGGCTAATAATAGCTGGTTGTTGAAAGGATTAAGTGAGACAATATTTGTAAAGTGTTTAGTGCAGTGCCTGGTGTTCTTTCGCTTCCCTTCCCCTTGTTGAGTGACTTGCCTGGGGTTATATATACAATAAGTATTAGACAAAATATTTGAACCAAGGTCTTCTAGACTCTAGAGGCATGCAAAGTACTTACAGTGACTTGCTATTACTGTATTATTACTATTACTTACTAGACACACTACTAAGAAATACAATAGCAAGACAGTCTTTGCTCTCAAGGAACTGGGGCTATTAGTTTGGTTTTTATACTAACTTCCTGAAATCATTTGCTAAGTCCTAGTCATAAGAGAACTCGTGGAAAGCCCATGGTTGTTTTGGTTGTTTTTTTTTATTTATTCTTCTTTTATTTTTTTCTAGGCTACATGTTTTCAGGTCCTAAAAGAAAAAAAATATATTTGAAGCATCAAGTTAGGGAGTATCTCTTAATGTTAGCAGTCTTAATCAGAAGTTGTTTCAATCTTAAATCCATATTTTGGATTCGTTCATTTGTTTACGATGCAAGGTCTTCTCTTTATTATTCATTCAATAAATATTTATGGAACACATTAAGAGAGAAAAACAGAGCCAGAGAGAAAGAAAAAGAGAGAAAATGAGACATTCATAAGTATATGAAAAAAGAGGCACCAGACACAGTAGGTCATTTTTAGAATTTGCTCTATGCTGTTTGGCCAGAATTAAAAGCCTGGTGAGAAACTTTGCTCTGTTACAATGGTCTGCTGGATTTGAATTATGGCACCCATGGAGCAGCCCCACGGTGTTTGAAAATACCTGAATCAGCGGAAGGAAAGAAAAAAAGCATGAAGGCTGTATTTATTATGTCTTGAGACTACTCCATAGGTCACTGCTGCTCTCTGTATACACTGCGCTGACCCTTAAAACTCCAGGAGCAGTTTATTCAGCTGTGATCTACAACCAGCATTATACGTGAGATGTCTCCTGCTTTATCTTGCTGCTTTATTTATAAAATAGGCCAGTATGTAGACAAAGACATATCAGCCAGGATCAAAGTACGGTGGACCTGTTTTCCACCTCTACACGTTGGCCCCAATAATAATTTATGTGTCTCAGGATACAGGCTGAAAGTATACTCCTAATAGACTTGATGTTAACAAAGTGATTATACCCACTCCACACTGTGGTAATTGGAAACGGAGCATAGAGAAACAATCCTATGTCTAGGTCATTATTTCACCCCATCCCAATTAGGATGTGTATATATGCTGAAGTGCAATATAATCCTTTTTGTAATGGCCTCTGTCAACTTTTATACAAAGGGTTATTTGGGGTCACCAGGCTGTGATAGTAACATAAACACAGGCAGCTTTCTTAAGGTTTGAGGTTTCTTCTTCAGCTGGCTGGTCTTGGGCTCTTTTCTTGGGAAGTTGAGGCCCCCTAATCAGCTTACACATTTGTATAGAAGTAGGAGATTTACCCAGCTCTTCTTCACCTGGGGAGTTTGTCTCAATTTTTACAAGAAAAAATAATAATAAATCTTGTATGAGGTCTCAGTGATCCTATGGGTGGACTTAAAATAATGTAGATTCTTTTCAGGACAGCTTAAGTAAAAATGAAATATTGTAGGTACTTGGCTAGGATTCCTGCTTCAAAGTAAGACTGTAATACTTTTCGAGTTTCTTATTGGAGACCAGTGTCGATGGAAAGAGAAATTTCCTAATGATTGGGTACCATCAGACTGTGATGGAATGGCTCCGTTCCTTTGAGAGAGGGGTGAGGTAAAGCCTCCTGAGAGACAAGAAGTGGATTGAGGGGAGGATTTAAGGAGGAACCAGCATGCTGCTTTATTGAGGGTCAGCCATACCATTACAGCACGGAATCTATGGCAGAGCCAGGCATTTACACTCTGTCTTCCCCACACTGAAGGTGCTGGTTCTCATCCAGTGGCACTCCAACTTTCCTCGGGGTTCCTCATATCTTACCCTCAACGCTCATATAAAATTCTCAACTCAGGCTGTTTCAACTCTTCCTGCTCCCACAGGAATAGGATAAAGTGATTTCTTCAGTTACCATCACCTGGCCCTGTGACCTCAAATAAACAGATCGTCAGTAGATAACAATCTCCAGTGACCTGCCATGCTCTAATGACCTATCTATTAATTCCTCCATTGGTACAGAGCGATTCCTGTCCTACACAAAGCCCTACTCAGAAGTCTCATTGTGGAGTAGAAATGATAGAAAGTTCCCAAAGGTGATGCCAGTACAATGAATTCTCATCAGTTCTACCAAGCCAAAAAGGCTTCAAGTAGTTCCTAGAGACAGATAGCATGGTGCAGACTACCAGACTCTGGGGTCAGAGGACTTGGGTTTAACTCCAGCTTCTAATGACTACTTCCTGTGCAATCTTGAACAAGTCATTTAAACACTTAGACTTCAGCTTTCACAACTGCAAAATGAGGAGGTTGGACAAAATCTGGCCCTGCAGATCCTTTCCAGCTCCATGCATATGCTTCCATGACTCTTCTGTCCAAGATGGAACCTGACTAAATATGGGTAGGCTTTGATCACCAGTAGACTGCATATGAGATGAGAAATTTTTTGGTCATGGAAACCCATGTTCCAGAATCATGTGTGATACAAGTTATTTTGGCAAATATTTTGGTATGTATACTACCAATTGGTAGTGTCATTAATACAGAGAAGTATTGCAGTGGGTTGCCCTTAGAGTGAGGAAGAGCTAGGTTCAAGCCCTCTTGATATATACTAGCTATGTGACTATGAGCAGGTGACTTTACCTCCCCTCTATAGAGGCAGCCTTCTATAACAAGTCACAGATCAATTATTGATCCAAATCAGTAGAAAGAGTCTCCCTCCCCAAGTTCCCTACTTTGATGAAATCACAGGTCCAGATATCCCTACTTCTAATATCTCTCTGAAAAGTATACCTTAAAGAGAGGTCAGAAATCCTAGCCGGGTTCTAAGGCAATTCCAAGGGGAGTTTTGAAAGCAGAGCTATGCTACTCGGTGTGATTACTTAGCAGTAGTGGCAGCAAATCCTGAGCTTTGTGACCAGTGTGAGTTAACCCTCCTTCAAATGCAGAACTGCTTCTTTTCTCCAAGCATCTGTCATGTATTGTGATTCCAAGAGGGTCGCTGGCTTCAGGTTTTAAAAATTTTTGGTGGAAAGGTGAAATGTAGTGAGGATGGCATCATCAGAGTCCTTCAGGAGGAGTCCCAAAAAAACAGATGAGAAAGCAGTCATTTCAGCAGTGGAGAAGTGGACAAGCATATCCCTCCTATTACAAATGCCAGCTAATGGAATCTAGTTAGTTCTAACCTGACTAAAAGACCATTAATGTAATTCTTATTTGTTCTCTAATGCAGCATAACTGGATAATTTGGTTATTTCTTGGTCTAGTTCCCCAAAAGAAAGAAAATAGGGTAAAACTGTCTTTCGTATAAAGGAACAAGCACTAAATGAGGGGACAGCAGGTGACCCAATAAAAAACACTTTTTCCCTCCAAAGATGCTAAAAAACAGGCTACCTTTGTCTTTGTTGCATTTGGATTCAGGATCTTTATAACAATAATAAAAATCACATCAATAATAACTAACATTTCTATAATACTTTAAGGCTTACAAAGAGCTTTACATATATTAGCTCATTTGACCCTCACAACAACCTTTATGATCGCATGACTTTACAAAGTCCTTCAAAATGGAGTAGGAGAAAGAGGTTGTAAATAAAATAATAGGGCCATCACATGGGATATTTCCAGATATAGGAATTAACCAAAAAAAATTGTATTAAGCCCCAAGCAGACATTAACCTGACCCAGGTTCTTTGGCCCTCCTCTCTCTTAGTAATTAGTAAGTCCCAGTCTAATCATTCAGGCTGTCATTGAATGACCAACCCAATTCTCTGTGATCATTGTTTAGACTTTTGATGGCTTAGAAAATAGACAGTAATTGTTTGTTCTGGCCCCAAACTCTGCAGGTCTTTCCTTCCCAATCTGATATCTTTAGGATAGTATATTTGTTTCTATTCTTACCTAGACCTTAGTCACTAACTGGGCACAACCTCAGAGAAACTGAGACCTAGGAAAGATGTTAATTTAGAAAGACCAAGGTCACCCACTGCATCCTGGATGATCACCAGCCATCTTGACCTTGCTTTGCCCCTGGACTTTGATCACTCTGGAGAAGAGGGAAGTTGATAATTTTGCACAGCTCTGCCTCACTCAAACCCAACTCATCATGCTCTCGATGTCATTGGTCCTCTTTGCAAACCAAGGACGAACAACAATGGTTCCAATCTGATTGAATTGCTTTTGGTTTTTAGTGGAGAGAAGACTTAAGAGATTTTTACAGAAGAAGAAAACCAGGCAATAATGCCAAAGATATTTTAGTATGGACACTTTTTTATCTTTCTTAGCCAAAAAAAGGCACTTAACTTGAGATACCCCAGGGATAGGAAAGGGAGGGAAGGGAAAAGAGGTAAGAATACCTTCTAATCAAAATGAGGGAAGTGATTGATCTTTACTCCCAGCAGCAAAATGAAGGGGATAAATGATCTAGGAGACAGATAACCTTCTCCCCTGTCTCCTTTAGAGTTTCAGTTCAGAATAAGAAGGCTGTATCATGCAACAGAGAAACATTATGTTTAATAAGATGGGAAAGCAAATTATGCTGATACATCTTCATGGGTCCTTACCTCTCATGTCACAGGCCCTGTAAGCAATAATTACCTTAGAAATTTTAAGTTCCCATCAAGGAAGTTTCTAGACATGGAGTTCCCAAGAATCAAGCTACATCCCAGGGTGACAGATTGAGAGCTAGAGGGAAACTGAGAGGTCATCTAGGGCAATGCCCTCATTTTCTAGATGAGAGAACTGAGGCAATGGAAGTTGTCCATCAATCAACAAGTATTTATAAAATTCCTACTATGGGCCAAGAATTATATTAAAGCATTAGAGATACAAGTACAAAGAATGAAATAATAATCCCTATTTACATTCTAATGGGAGAGATGACAAGTACATATAAAAATGTAAACAACACAAATATAAACCAAATAAATACAAAAATATACCAAGTAGTCAAATACAAGGTAACTTGGAAAGGATGGAATTAGCGGTGGGGGAGTTGGGTTTGGAAGAGGCAAATCAGGAAAGGTTTAGCTCAGAACATGGCTCTGGAACTGTCTTTAAGGTAGAAGAGGTACTCACTCAGGTAGAGGTAAAGAAAGATTATGTGGGACGCCTTTTGCAAACATCCAAAGATGGGTGATAGAGTTTCATATGTGAAGAAGTCACTGTAACACATTGACTTTTTGGAACCTTGAAACAGGATTAAACGATTTCTTGGTCTCTGGAGCAAATGGGACATTTGTGAAGATGGTTTATGGTTGTTTTTGTTTGTTTGTGTCATTAAAAACTACAAACAGACTCTTCTCCCCCCCAAAAAATTATATGAAATTGGGAATCAATTTCTTAAATAAAAGGCAAAAGGCAAACCCAGAAGCAAGAAATCATATAAACTGCAATTAAATTAAAGTTATTTTTCTAAAGGGAATCTTGAGGTCCTTGGGATAGTCAGGCAATTGATCAGCACTGAAGCAGTCTTATTGTTTAATTTCTGTTTTCTTTCATTTTGCTCCTCATAACACGAGTAGCTTCAGAGCAGTGCAATGGCCTGGACCTCCTAAGGAGCTAGAAACACGGGAAATAACTGGCAATGTTTTACTTTTGATGAAATGCCTTGCTCATGGCGTATTTTCAGGCTTCATACCAAAGCAAAGGAAATTGCTATGGATAAACCTTAGACTTTAAAGTCGTGAAAAAAAAAAAGAGAGACATTTGCTATTTTTTTAAAGCGCCTTTAAAAAAAGAAAAGAAAAATAGCACAGCTGACATGTACTGAATAGTCTTGGCAGAAGAGGGTTCTAAGTTTCCCTTTATAGGATTTAACTGGGAAAAAAAATCACATACCCCCCAAGCTGAAAAGGCAGCAATAAGGGGGCATATTTTGTTTTTGTGCTGTGCATCCGTCTGTTCAGCAAGGAAAAATAAAATCAATTGCAATACAAATAACTAAAATGGCAATGCCTTGTGGAAATGTTCAGAAGCAAGTGGTGCAGCTTAAGGCTAAACTGGGAATGCAAATACTATACCTACACCAACTAAGTCCCTTAGTGCCTGAACATCATCCCCTTTCACCCTCTTCTCTACACTTCCCACTAAAGCACCTATCATTGCTTTCTAAGCCCTTGGTAGCATTTCTAATAACTCTGGGTTGCTATCTGATCTTTAAACTTCAATACCTAGCCCCACAACACCCCATGAAGCATAACACAATTTCATTATTGCGACCATAGCAATAACATGCCAGGAAAGGATTTCTCTTCCAACAGCAAATACAGGCATCTGGTATGTTAAAAACAAGTCAATGTACATTTATTGAGTGCCTACTATGTGCCAGGTACTGTGTGAAGTACTGGGGATACAAAAAAGAAAAGCAAACAACATATTCTGTCGTCTCAAGAACTCACATTCTAATGGGAGAGACAACATCTAAGCATTACAAACAAATGATGATGTATATAGGGTAATTTGGAGGTAATCTTAGCAGTATGGGATGAGGGAGGGTGATTCAGGAATGACCTCTTATATAAGAAAGGATTTGAGCTGAATCTGTAAGGAAGCAAGGGAATTCAGGAAGCCCAGGCAAGAAGGAAGAGCATTCCAGGTATGGGAGACAGTCACTTGGGAAATAGAACATCTCTGTCAAGGAACAGCTAGGTGGACCCAGCTCTCTGGATAGTAGAGTACATGTAGGGGACCACCGTTTAAGAAGATTAGAAAGGTTAGAAGGGGCCAGGTCATGAAGAGCCTCAAATACCAAGCAGAAGATTTTATATTTGATCCTGGAGGTTAATGCCTTTATTGTGTAATGAAGTGACATGGTTGGAGTTATGCTTTAGGAAAATCACTTTGGCAGCTGAATGAGCAAATGGACTGGAAGGGGAAGGAACTGAGGCAGGGAGACCAACCAAAAGGATATTGCAATAGTCCAGCTGTGAAGCGATGAGAGCATGGTCAAGGACTGATGCATTCTTTGATACTGTAAGATAGTGGTCTCTACGGGCGGCCAGGTAGCACAGTGAGTAAGAGCACCGGCCCCAGAGTCGGGATGACCTAGGATCGAATCTGGACTCAGACACTTAGCACCCACCCAGAAATACCTGGCTGTGTAACCTTGAGCAAGTTACTTAACCCCAATTGCTTTAAAAAAAAAAAGTGGTCTCTATTTATTATGGCTGAAAAAAACCCATCACCTGATGGTGAACCCTCTGTCAGTTCTTCCATAGTTAGTTAGAATGATCCTCATAGTAAAGACACAGAAAATTGTGGGGCCCATGCTAAGCTCTCTTTCTTTTTGTCTCATTAGAATGCAAACTGCTTGAGGGGCAAGACAGTATCTATTTTTTTTTCTTTGTATCTCCAGTACCTAGCACAATGCCTTGAGGAGCAGGCACTTAATAAGCATTTGGTGAGTTGGGTTGAGGAGTTGGGTCATCTTGACCTTAGAGAACTTTTATTCTGTTGATATAGCCTTTGAGAACTCAGGTCCAACACGAAGAAGCTTTGGGAAAGGGATTTAGTAGAAGATTATTATTCTGATTAGTAGAGTTACTGTATAAAGAGTAGAATTTTAGATCTGGAAGGATTTACCAATTAGAATATAATTCATGATATATCATTACAACTGTGTTGGACACAGTTTGTACTTGCAGTGCTTTAGGACCATTATAATGCATATTAGTCAACAAAGTAATTTCAACTAAATAAACATTTTGCACCTACTATATACAAGATATTTTGCTAAGAACTAGTAATAACAAAGTTAAATTCAATAAAGAATCTGTTATCAAGGTACATATAATTAAAGGGGTCGAGGAAAATATGAATAATGAATTTGAGAAGAGAGAGGTTGGTGAACAAGAGATCATTTAGGATAGTGGCGTCCAAAGTGGGGACTAAGGACCCCCCAGGGAGCAGGGGAAGGGTGTTCTTCTCTTTAAAGAGTATATGGACCAATCAGCAGATACAAAGATGGGTCTCATCTCACACTGCCTGGTAGCCAATGAGGAGCTTTTCTCTAACAAAATCATATCTATCTTTATCCTCCATCACTCCCTTATTCTGTCCCCTCTTTCTACTACATTAGTTCTCAACTGTCTTCTCAATGGGAGTGGGACCCTCAGGATAACTTTGGAGAACAGTGAAATCTAATCCCTACCTGGCTATCTAGGACAGCAGCTGAATAGCTACAATTTCACAAAATTGCCCTATCTCATCCCCAGCACTCCCACCCATGCTCCCCAGATTGTCACATGGCTGCCATACTAAGGGTGGACTCTGGTTCCAGGGCAGGGTCCATTGAGTAAGAATCCCATCTTGTTCCTTTTCATTTGGTTGGAATAGAGTAAGTTACATAGAATGAACAGGTTATTATATTGTCATAGATCTTATTATGTCATTATTAACCCTCAAACCTACACTTCTTCTGAACTTATTTCTGTTGAAGACACCCTTCAAGCCATCTAGTCACCAAGATTGTCATCTTTGATGAGATCTAAATGTCATGTTATACTTCTCCTTCTCCCTAATGCCACATATCCAATCAGTTGCCAAACCTTATAGTTTCTGCCTCCACATCTCTGATGTCCTGTCTCCTACTCAACCCTCACATAGCCACCAACATAGTTCAGACTTTCTCATGTGAACTATTGCAATAGCTTCCTGCATATGCTCTCTGCCCCAAGTCTCTTCCCCTTCTCCAATTCATTGTCCACATAGCTGATAAAATGATTTTCCTAATGCATAAGTCTGACAATGTCACTCCCCTCCCACCTCCCACTCAGTTAACTCCTGAGGTTCCCTACTGACTCTAAAATTAAATATTATTTCATTTTTATCTCATCCTTTAAAAATTTATATTTGTGTGTTTTCTAATATACGTAATTATTAGTATAGTCATGGAAGTATATTATAAGTGTGGATAGATAGATAGATAGATAGATAGATAGATAGATAGATAGATAGATAGATATTAGGGGTATATACTATAAGTGTTTTCCAGATAAGGGTGCATGATCAAAAGGTCTGAGACCATTTATTTGGGAGACTAGTAGACCAAACTCCCCTCTTTTCTTACATAAGGTGATGGCAACATGAATGGGAAATATGACAGGAATGAAAGATACATCTTTTGTAACATGGGTATATGGAAGCTATGGTTAATAGAATTATGGGCCATAAAAGGCCAGATGAAAAAGGGATTAGACGCCAAGTCAGTACTTTGCATGGATTGAGCTACTAATATTTTTTATATTCAATTTATAAGCAATAACTGGACTTTTTGCTTCCATTTATGTTGCATTAGAGGGTCATAGGATTTAGAGCTGGAAGGACCTTGGGTGTCTTTAAGTATCCCTCTCTCATTTTACAGATGAAGAAGCTTAAGGGTTAGAAAAGTTGTGATTTAGCCAAGACACACAGATAGTTAGAAACAGTGTCAGGATTCAAACCCAGCCCTCCAGATTACAAACTCCCGTGCTGTTCTCTGCCCATCATTACTTTCTTGGCATTCAAAGAAGTAACTAAGTAACAACTAAACCCAGCTCCCAGAAAAAAATCAAGCCTAAGCTCTGCTAAATATAAACATTTCAAAGAACATTGGCCTCATCTTTCTGAAGACTGGTCTAATATATGCTCAGACACCAGGTTCTAGAGTCACTTTTTGAGAGATCACGTGCTAGTCTCAGATTCAAGAGAAACTGGGGTTCAAATCCAGCTTCTGAAAATTGCTACTTATGGGACAATGGACAAAACATAATTTCTCTGAGCCTCAGTTTCTTCATCTGTAAAGGAATGATAAAAAATACCTATAGAATTTGTTTTCCAGGGTCCTTGTAAGGTATTAAATGAGACCATGTATGTGAAATCTGCCGCAAACTTTAAAGTGGTGTGTAAATATCAGTAATTATCAGTGGACAGAGTGCTGAACTTGGAGTCAGGATGACCTGAGTTCAAATTTTGCCTCAGATATGTACTATCTATATGACCCCAGGCAAGACACTTAACTTCTGTTTACCTCAGTTTCCCCTTCTGTAAAATGAGGATAATAACAGCACTTAGCTCCCAAGATTGTTGTAAGAATAAAAGGAGAGAATATTTGTAGAGTACTTTCTTTGTAAACCTCAAAGTGTCACATAAATGCTAGCTTTTATTATTGTATTTACAATTATTACTATTATACCCAAGAAGTAGTAATTATCATATTGAAAAAATAACTGAAATAAGATAGGAAAAGTCAGGCTAGCATTGAAGCAGAGTAGGAGAAAGTATATGGGATTTGACATCAAAGCCAGTCATTCAAGAAACATTTATTAAGTGCCTATAATATGCTAGGTACCATGGGTTACCAAAAAAAAAAAAAAAGACAAAAAAAAATAACAAAAGACGGGAAATAGACAGTCCTTCTCTCAAGCTGAATGGGTCCCAGTCTAATGTGGGGAAGACATCATGCAAACAACTATTTACAAGCTTGCTGTGTACTGGATAAATTGGAAATAGAATAATGTTCTTTCACCTAGACCAGGGTTGGGGAACCTGCAGCCTAGAGGCCACATGTGGCCCTCTAGGTTGTCAAGTGAAGCTCTTTGACGAAACTAAACTTCAGATTTGTTCTGTGAAGTTTGGATTCAGTCAAAGGGCCTGCACTTAACGATCTAGAGTGACATTTGTGGCCTCTAAGCTGTAGGTTCCTTACCCCTGGCCAAGACCTATGATTTTATTCACGTGGCAAGTTCCCAGGATAAAAACTGTCTCCACTAATACAGACCAAAAACTCATTTATAACTTATAGTTTTAAAGCATTTCCTGAAGTTAAGTGACTTACCCATGATTCACCTAACTAGTAGGTGTCAAAAGCAGCACTTAAGATTGGGTCTTCTTGACTGCAAGGTATGATCTACTCAGAAGTAAACAGCTAGCAGATAACTAGAAAATACTGTACTTGACTTCCAATTTAATTTTTCACTCTTTAGAAATGCCTAATTTCTATGAAGGTGTTAATAACAAAGTGAAAGAAAATTTGGTGTGTTATACTTCTTCTCCCACCTCACCCCCATCATATTCTTCTTATTCCTGGATTCACTGTGTTTTTTGACACAAGAACTGTTAATGACCATGTCAACTAATATATCAGACCAAACATTACTTCGCACACAGTTGACTGCAAGTTGCTTAAAAATTTTCAATAAAGGATTCAAGGAAAGGAGAAAGCTAGTAAATACTCTCCAGGTTTTACCTACGCCTAATGGATGGGACAACCAATATATTTCTGGTGAATGTAGTCTTACAAAGGCTGTAATAGAATTGGATTAACCCTCTCATTTAACCCTTCTTAAAGCACAATGATGAAGGAAAGCACCCTACACTGGAAGTTAAGATTTAGAACAAAGGGAAGTACAACAGTTGTTCTCTCCCAGGAGACTATTGGAGAGTATTTATTGAGAAAGGGGAGAATGGTCTTCTGGCAACTAGTATTTACTTAATTATTTGACCAATGAAAAACAAGTGATGATCTCATCTTCAGGGGCTAGAAAACAATCTGCTTTCTCTCCTGGGATTATGTGAATGCTCTGTCAATGAGTGAGTTCCATTTAGGTTTGGGGAATCAGCACATTTCAATCTTAGCTCTAACATCTGTTATGTTGGGGCCTTTGGTAAGATGAAACTTCTCTAGACCTTAGCCTTTTTAGTTGTAAATTAGAGGTAATCACCCAATCTCATAATAAGAGGTAAACTGGAAGAAAGAAAGAAAGAAAGAAAGAAAGAAAGAAAGAAAGAAAGAAAG